>NC_039247.1:3090110-3205110 GCF_003368295.1 Carassius auratus | reverse complement strand
TAATCCGAAGCGATGAGCTTTTATTTACTGGACATTTCAGTAACGTGAGCGGAGTTTTACACGCGGACAGACTGATCTTCTTCACCCCGGATCAGGATGAGAGCAGCAGATTACCGACGCTTTGCTCAGTGCACAGAACGTCTCAATGCATTAATGTATGACGTTTATAAATTATAATGTTGCGAGCGACTCTTCGACTGTAAGCGTCAAGGTGAGAAACCTCGTTCTCACGCAGTGACGTCACGCCGGACGCATTGTTATCAATCTTGTTTTGGTTTTGTTGTTCTTCAATGGTTTGTAGTTACAGTAGAGACCGGGGTTAGTTGTCACATGGTCAGGTTGTCACGTGCTGCAATTTTACGTCAGCTACAAATTATTTAGGCCAAAACCGGTTTGGTATATAATGAATATATTTAAATAATTTATAATGACCTCATATACTGAAAACGTGTGTGAATGTGCAATTATTTATTTAAAAATATTTTGTGTGTACAGACTAAATTATATCATAAGAATTATTTTTTCTGAAGTATATAGTGTGACAACTAGCCCCGATCTCCCTAGGATGAATGTACTTTATTGTGTGACAGTCATGGGTCCGCACAGTAATACTGCTGGTCTTTCATTGCTTTTTCTCCATAGTTACTGCTTATGAGGAACCATAAATGCTCAAAGTGTGCAAAAACATTTGACGTCTGTGAATAAGGTCAGTCGACTGTTTTTCATTCGAATGGTTTCTACAGAAGATGCATTACTCTGTGACTCTTTTCTCGTGTGCTCTCAGATCAGCATGACCCTGGTGTTGACCCCTGCGGCCGTGTGCCAGTGCTTCACCCTCGTGTCACTCTGCACGTCTATCGCTGATCCCAACTGGATCCAGGTCCAGAACTGCTCCGATTCGAGCAGCGGTCTCATCTACGGTGTGGCCTTCACTCTACACGCATATCAGAATCAGACTGACACAGGTGTGATCTACAGCTCTGTGTATTACTGTGTGAACACCTGCAGATCATCTGAGATCAGGAGGAGTGTGTTTCTTCATCAGGTGTGGAGAAATGTAGCACTGCATCAGTGTCTCATCAGTGGATGCTCTGCAGTGAATGGGTGCCGTCAGAATGAGCGTCTGATAAAAACATCACAATAATCCACAGCACTCCAGTCCATCAGTGAACATCTGGAGAAGACAAAACCTGAAACACATCCAGCATTAAGATGATTTTAACTCAAACACATAGAGTCTATAATCCATAATAACACTTCCTCCAGTGAAACAGTGTTCTGGTCTGAATCAGGAGAGAAATCTGCACAGATCAAGCAGCGTTTAAACACATGTGAGAGACCTTTCACTGGAGGAAGTGTTATTCTGGATTATAGACTCTATGTGTTTGAGTTAAAATCATCTTAATGCTGGATGTGTTTCAGGTTTTGTCTTCTCCAGATGTTCACTGATGGACTGGAGTGCTGTGGATTATTGTGATGTTTTTATCAGACTCTCATTCTGACGGCACCCATTCACTGCAGTGCGTCCACTGATGAGACATTTCTCCAGATCTGATGAAGACACAAACTCATCCTGATCTCAGATGATCCGAGGGGGGAGTATATTTTCTAACATTTTATTCTGAACTACTCTTCAAGCTTTATTTTACCAAGTTAGTCTTGTTCAAGAGAGACCTGTCTTAAATGGCAGCACAGATGATGTGTTTTGTCTGGTTGTGTCTGCTGGAGGTCCGCTGGGTGGGCTGCAGGGATGGGGGATGTGGCTGCTGTACTCTCTAGCTGCTCTCTGCTACAGCGCCGTCCTGGTTTCCAGTTCCTCGTTCCTGCTGGATTTCCTCGGAGCAGCTGTCAATCACTCAAAGCTGGTCACGTTACTGCACGTCTCGACAGGTGCAACTCAAACTCACTAAATCCAGTCTGACGTAAATTATGCTGTTAAGAATTATTTTATGAATGATTGCTGCAGCTTTATTTTATTTCTTGTTTCATAACTCTGTGTGCATTAAAGCAAGGTTTTTTCATGCACTGGTCAGTTTTGAAGTCTATTTTGCTTCTTTAATACATGTCTGCATTCAGACTAGTGGAAAGAAATCGTGCAAAATACAAACTGAAGTGTTTATTTGATTGCACTTTATCTATTTGCATCTGTAGATTTCAATTCTTAACACGCATAGCCCAGAGTTGTTTCTCCACTTCAGCAGCTCTTACGAACACCAACATCACAGTTTTATTCCTATATTCTATTATTTTCTATCTTTTGACAATATTTTATGATTTATAGAGTGATAAAAAGTGCTAACAAGGTTTTCCCTCTGGAAAAAAAAATCTTTTAATATGTCAGCAAAATCAACTTAGTAAACTGGTTTTATTCATTTTATGCAAATGAATGCATGATTAATTAGATAATGCATATTTAAACATACAATTTCTGAAAACTTGTAATAAATACTAATTGTTTTAATGGGCTGTGTGAGTTAAATTATTACTATTTATAAAAGTCGCTCTGAGAATTTAGTTAGTTGTTGGTCACGTGACGGGCAGCTAAACAAATAAATTATTATTTCTGTTTTTTATGTGTTTTAATTCTTAATTATTATTATTTTTTTAATGGTATATATTTTCATGAATTCATGAACCTCAGTTAGGGAAACCCTGCATTATCAAACACAGATAAGAGCATCACATGAACTCATCGTGTTCCACATTTAGTAATTTTGTGTAAAAACGTCTTTACGTATCATAGTCAGGAAACAGAAATGGTGAAACTAGTATAACATCTGTATTCTCTAGAATTACAACAATGCAGCAGTGGACAGAGAAAAGCATCATTCTGGCCTGAAGTGTTGTGTTTCTTTGTTTAACGTGTGTTTTCACACATTTCCCCTCAGCGTTCCTCTGCGTGGCCGTTGTGGGTGTGTGTGCGGCCTGCATGAGTGTGATTGAACACAACCTGCAGCGAGCGAAGACTGAAAGCCACCCGGCGCTCTGCATGTCTGCAGGAGAAAGCTTTTACATCGAGCTTGTGGGCCTGCTCTTCTCCTTCATAGCGTGCACTTTGGCCCTCAAGGGTCGTTCTGAACCCATCAGGCCGTGTGACTTCCTGAGCGTGGATGGAGCGCACAGTGACACGGAGCCTTTGATTGGTGGAGCTGAGACAGAGGAGTAAACAGACAGAGTTACACACTTTATTTCTTATAGCAGAACAACGACAGCAATGCTGAACGAGAGCTGCTGTGTGATCAGGTGACCTCAGGAGAGTGCACAGAATTTAAGCATCGCCTCCATTAGGTTCATGAGTGTGAATTTGAATTGAAGTGATCACAGCATACAGGATCTCAGAACGTTCTGGCAAGCTTCTCTGGACAGTATCATTAATAAAACGTTAGTTCATTATCTAGTCTGTTATAATGTTCCTTAAAACATTAGCGCAAAAACATTTTTATGCATCATGTGTGCCCTGGATATTCAGCCAGCGGTTTTTTAAATGTTGCCACTTGTTACAAAACATTCCGAGAGCATTCAAATGTAACAGAGAATTATTCAAATGGAATGTTCCAAAACGATTTCAAAAGTTTGAAAACTGGGCATTTGAAATGTTTGGAATAACGTTTTCGTAACTTAATTGGAACGTTCTTAGAACATAATTTTGTAAGCTGCGATGTAGAATTGACAGGATTTGTTTTTCTAATTAAATTACAATTCAAAGAAATTCAACAATCACACAAAAGTGAAAACATGTTTTTCGATAAAACATTAATTATGCAAGTAATTTTGACTAGTTTATTTGCTGATATGTAAAGCATCATTTTTCTCTAATATCTGGCTCTATTTTTAGCCTCAGGGGTAAACTGGAGCATTCTGGGAAATGAAGTATTCTACTGTAATGATTCATAAAATCACATTTAATTAGGTTAGATTCACTTTAATAATGAATGACATTAAGACATTTTTAAGTGTGACTAAAGTGTTTTTTTTTTACAGCTGCTGTTTATTAATTAAAACAGATTTCTTCATTCTAAAAATATTATAAGCATCATCTAATGTTTCTTCAAATTTTGTGTGATGAGAACATTTGTTTTTAAAAATGTAATGAATTTCATTCCATTTTATTTCTACTTAATTGGCAATTCTGAATCCTGTTTGCTAATTCAATTCAAATTCAGTTCATGTTCTATATTCACCTCTGATGCTGTCTCTATCTGTGTGTTTCATTCTACTGCAGAGAATCATGGGAGATGTAGTCTTTCTGTAAATTAATGAATTCCAGCAGCGTGAGATCCTTCAGTTACCTGCGGTGAAACTCATACATGAGCATAGTCATATTGTGAAGGTTTTCTCTGTTTTCGGACCAAATACGGTAACCACTGAGAGCACACTTGGTTCGTTTCAGGGTTTTGAGAGCTCTTATGCTCAATTAAAAAAACAAGTGCTGCATTCGAACCGTCCAAAAATATTATAATGCATAATCTTTATTATTAAATTTATACGTAAATAAGAAGAATTCATATAATACTTAATACTTACTTACCCAGGTATTAAACAACTACATTGTGAACAGAAAGTGAACTGAGACCTGATCAACATTCAGATCGACTAAACTGTGTCCACACACAATGTGAATGCAAACAGAACTGAATTCTTTTTGACTCAAGTGTGAACACTAACATATTCAGGACTCTTGTTATTTCCGTGGTGTGATTTCTGTAGAGAAACAAGTAAACAAATCAAACCGCAATTCTGAACGCGTTTCTTTGTAACGTGACAGATCTGAAAAAAAAAGCTGATAAAAAATAATTAAAACGACATAGACATAAACATAACAACATAAAATAAACAAATTTAATTTAATTCAAAATATTAACAAAAACTAGTATAATGAAACTAAAATAACACTATTCTGATTTTCACACTTAATGACTTCAGAAATCTTAATATAACACAAGACATATGTACAGTCCTTTTGAAAGTTGAGCAGCATGAGTAAATCTCGTTCATGTGCGTCTTTAATGAATCTCTGCATGTTTGACTCTAATATTTGATTTGAATATAATAACAGAGACATGTCAAACACTGTGAGGAGTATAGGATACTAAGACCAAGTCTGAAGGGGATAAATACAGTCTGTGTTTACGTTCATATATTTGTGTGAAGCCATTTTTAATTGATTGTAATATAAAAAACGAGTTTCAGTTCTAAAGCTGATGTATCATAATACTCTTCAGTGATCCTGAGTGATACAGACGCACACAGATCTTCCTGATGAAAATGCATCTCACCAGATGAACTCTGGAGGACAGTGGAATCATGCTGTGCCTTAATTTCTCAGCTCTCTCTCTCTAATTAGACTCCATCCAGCAGCTCGTTCTCCATCAGCCTCCGTCACATGACACCAGCTTGTGCTCCAGTTGGATGGAGACCATCGCCATAGTAACCTTGAGAAGTTGTTGATGTCACCGACCAATTTGTGAATGGAGAGAGAGAAAACAGAGCGAGATGTGAGATGATAAACATGTGATGGTTTTAGTATAACATGATGCTTTTTGATTGTCTTCAGTCTATTATTTGTGAGTGAAGTGTGAAAATGTGCGCATGCTTATCCATGATTAACATGTGCTGTATAGTAAGAGCGTTCACTGATGTGAAATTGAAGGCAACTCATGAGACTTTAATACTGATATTTGCACTGTGTTATGACGAAACGTGTTCTGCAACTGAACAAGCATTGTTTGTTTTTAAAGCTGTGCATGCATACATCATGAACATTCATTCTGATCATCTACATTCATCTGTTTATGCCTGTTGAATTGAAGTTTACTGTTGCGAAATATTTATTTGAAATGAAGATATGCTTTGAATAATACAACAGTCTCACTTTATTTCATTTATCTTACTAATGAAAAACAGCTACACTTTGCAATAAGGTCTCATTTGTTAATACTATTTAATGCATGAACATGAACTAACAATTATATATATATAATATAATGCATTAAATTGTCTTTGAATTTTAAACTAATTTTAATGTTTTTTTTTTTCGTGAATCCGCCATCTGGAGAATTTTTAAACATTTTTATAGTATAAATTGATTAACTGTTGGTTTCCTAGTTTTGTAGCTCATCGTCCTAAAATAACTGATCGGTCGTTATGCACTGAAGGGCCTCACCGTGCATAAGGGGGCGTGTCCGACCGCGTTCGAAAGGGGCGGGGCGCAGGTGGGTGTGTCTCTCAGCTGACGCGCGCCGCTCGCGCTCTCTCCTTCTCCTCGCGCGCGCGCTTCATCTCCGTCGCGGGCGTCAGCAGCAGCGCATCGCGCGGCTTCACACGTTCGTTCACGCCGCAGCGGCCGAGCAGAGCAGATACACGGACCCGCGGTGAGACAGTGAGTATGTGTGTGAGTGATGGAGACGCTGGATGCTGATGCTGCTGCTGTTCTGGACGGATGCGGATGCAGTGATGCATCATTTTGCATGAGCGCTAACACGCATTATGTAATGAGAGGCAAAGCGAGCGGATGCTTCGTCCTGTAGTCAGGTGAACGCTGGATCTCCATTGTGCTGCTGCTGCTGATGTAGCGCAACTGCATCCTGTACTGTTGCCGTCTCTCTCTCTCTCTCTCTCTGTTAAATGGAGGCAGAGCGTTTTTTATGTTATGATAAACGCAGCCTTGAATGCATCCGAGCATCTGCTGGTTAGCAGCATCACTAGGCCTGCATTCACTGATTCACTGATCATGCGCCGCTTCAGCAGGTGAAGATGCGTGTTTAGTGCATTTTGTGGGCTGTTTGTGTACAGGCCTCCCTCTCACCCCTCCACTCCAGTTTTTTTTCCAGTTGTGTGTGTCTTCTTTGAATTGCACTGCGGTGTGTGAGTGTGATGCATCGACACAGTGTGTCATTCTGCTGCACTGCATGTTTACATCCATGCATTTGCCTTGATTCGCAGATGTGTGTTATGCAGTGATGAGGTTAAGCCGTGAATCTGATCTTGCATTATTGATGGTGTGGCCGAGGCTGATGTGGATGGCAATCTTTAATGTGTGTTGGGATATATGAAGCATGTGAGCGATGATGTAATGCCTGTGAGTGACTGACTGTGCTGGAGAGGGTAGTAGATGCACGTGCCAGTGCTGATCTGATCCAGAGCTCTGCTGGACCAGTGATGTTACTGCACAGCATCAGCAGCACTGCAAAGCTGACCGCCTCGGAGAGAGTTTATGTAGAAACTGCGTGTTAATGTGCACCGTACAAAAACACAATAATGTTGGACATGCACAATGGCAGTGCCTCGGAGGTGTGTGTAAATACAGAGATATTCAGATGGGTTACTCATCCATGTGCATTCACATGCTGTGATGTATATCCATGTGCACGAGACAAGAGCTGAGTAGTCATTTGTGTATTTTATTTTTAATGTTGAATGATGTCTTATTGTATCCTATTTTGCCCTTTTTAAAGAAGTATCATGGTAATATGATGTTATCAAAATCCAAAATTGAACCTGTTTTTAAACTGTCCTTGTCCTCCCAGATCAGGGTGAGTTTGTGTCAGGTTTGTAGAAATGTAGCACTGCATCAGTGTCTCATCAATGGATGCTCTGCAGTGAATGGGTGCCGTCAGAATGAGAGTCTGATAAAAACATCACAATAATCCACAGCACTCCAGTCCATCAGTGAACATCTGGAGAAGACAATTATTTTTTTTCTTTTCATTTAAGATGCTTCCCATTTGTTATCATAAATGGTTTTATGTTTCACACAAGAGTAAAAGCAAATAAGGAATGCAATAAAGTCAATGTGCAGTTTGATTGACATAAATATCACATAAATTGCAAAAAGAAAAGGGATATGTATTTAATTTATTTTCACAAATGAAGATTAGTTTAGAAACAGATCTGTCATTTAGAGCTGAATGTGAACACTGCCTTTGCTTTACAATCACGATCAGAGTCATGTGAGATGTGCTCTGTGTTTGTTAATATTTAACTCCAGATATCATCATAATCAGGGTACAGTTTCGCTGAAACCGATCCGTGTTGATCACAGACACATATGCGCTTCATTCGACTGAAGACCTTCTCCTCACGGTCTTTTTCTGTCATGTGTTGGCATGAGAACTTGCAGTCAGGTTTTTGAGAGGTCTGATAAACGTTCAGCAAGAAGAGGAAGCAGTTCAGCTTTTATGATTCTCGAGGGACGCACGTATGTTGTTATTTACAACTATTTCCTTTCTCTTGAGCTGTCGGTATAATATCTATTCATTCCACAAGGGAGACTATTTTTGAGACTATACATGTGGTACACGCACGTTCACATTGGTTGCATTTTATTCTAGTAATGGTGCACATGTAATATTATAAAGCAGCTAGTTGTGTGGTGATTAACATTCATTCCACTGCACTGCTGTTTTAAAAATGGTTTTTCGGGGTGCTCAAGCTAAAAAAGTTATAAACTCACTTTTTTTCCATTACGCTGCATTTTTATGCATTTATTTTTTTACTTTTTTCAATGAAATAACACATTCTGTGTGAATGGCCACATAGAGAACAACTTTTAACCTTAGTTTACAGCAGATTTTCCAAAACTGGTGTTCATGAGTTGAAGAAAAACTAATATATTCTTAAAAATATTCTTCTCTGGAACTGAACCATACTGGGCCTTAAAAATAACAATGCTGAAAGAAGAGTTTGTTAAGGCTCAAATTCTAAAAGAACGTCAAGATAACTTTAATTCTTTTTGTGATGCAGGTATGCAAACTTTTTTTTACCACTGTCACCACTGGCATATAATGCAACAAAGATGACTAAAGTCAACAGATTATTAATTGAACTACTAACCTCTGTGTAAAAATAACATAATTATTCTGCTATTTTTATTAATTTTTACATCCTATATTTTGGCTCTGAATCTTAGGTGAAAATTGTAATTTTGTCCCCCATCTACAAAACAGCGCATTATTCAGTAAATATACATCTATGACATGTAATATTTTGTCTTTCTTCTTCCCAACTGAATGACCCAATTGAAAAAGAATTATAATGCTATATTGTGTGAAGAAAATCCACTAATGCAGTCTATTGTGTTGCAGTGTGTGTGACCCGGCTCACTTCCCCTTCATGCCCGTGTGTGCTGGCGCTGTGGGCGGTGGAGTGACGCGCTCGAGGCTCCTGGCATGGGCAGCGTAGGGAGCGGGGCGTCCAGTCAGCGGCCAATCACAATGCGCAGTGTGGGCACCCGCACCACCCCAAACGGCCCACTGGCGGCTGCACCGCCTCCCCCTTCGGCCCGCCGCCGCCTCGATGACCGCAGCTTCAGCGCCGAGCGCATCCCCATCCCCAGCACCAAAACCAAGGGCGTCTCCGCCGACGAGCACAGCTACAATGCAGAGAGAGATTACCATGCTAACGCTCGCAACCACACCGACACAGAGCGCACCGCGGCACACAACACCAACCGCCAGCAGACGCTCAACGGAGAGAGGCTGGTTTCCAATGTGGTGTTCACCAATGGGGCACGGAGGGAAGGACACAGGCGCGGAGAGAGTCTGGACCTGTGTGGGAACAACATCGTGCTGAACAACGACAAGAACGGCAGCCAAGCTCCACCGCAGCCGCCACAGCACAAGGACAAGAGCAAAGCCAAACCCAATAATCAAAACCAGCCCAACATCCTGCCCATCTCGGGAAAACTCGAGCAGGCACAGGTACGACAAAATTATGAGATAAAAATCACAAAATAGGAACAACCAAGTCCTAATTATTAGATTAAACATCTGAAAGTTGAATTTATGAGATAGCTACTAAATCATAATTGTGAGATAAAAGATCACGATTTGACATAAATTTGTAATTATGGGATAAATAGTGATAGCTAATTAAATGCTGAAAATATGAGATAACTGCTAAATCATAATTGTGAGACGACAAACTCAAACGTATGACATACTAAGTCAAAATTATGAGATAATAATAAAAATAGGACATACCAAGTCCTAATTATGAGATAAAACATATTATGAGATAGCTACTAAATTAATTGTGAGGTAAAAGATCACAATTTGGCATACATTATTAATTATGAGATAGAAAGTGATAACTGTGTAATTAAAAGTTTAAACTATGAGATAGCTACTAAATCATAATTGTGAGACGACAAACTCAAAATTTACATACTAAGTCACAATTATGATATAAAAATAGGACATACCAAGTCCTAATTATGAGATAAGACATAAAAGTTGAAACTATGAGATAGCTACTAAATCATAATTGTGATATAAAAGATCACAATGTGACAAATTTGTAATTATGAGAAAAAAGTGATAACTGTGTAATTAAATGTTTAAAATATGAGATAGCTGTTAAATCATAATTGTGAGATGAAAAAAATTAAAATTATAACATATTAACTCAAAATAAAAAAGGACATACCAAGTCCTAATTATGAGACAAAACATCATAATTATGTCACTAAAAGTAAAAAAATATGAGATAGCAGCTAATTCATAATTGTGAGATAAAAGATCACAATTTGACATCAATTTGAATATGACAGCAATTTGAATATAATTTTTAATTATGAGATAAAAAGTGATAACTGTTTAATTAAATGTTGAAAATATCAGGTAGCTGTTAAATGATAATTGTTAGACAAAGAACTCAAAATTATGACATACTAAGTAAAAATTATGAGATAAAAATAAAATGGACATACCGTAAGTCGTAATTATGAGATAAAACATCATCATTATGTCACTACAAGTTGAAATTCTGAGATGAGAACTATAATTGTGAGATAAAAAGTCAAAATGATGACATACTAAGTAAAATCTATGAGAATTTTTTTTTTTCAAAATTAGGACATACCAAGTCATAATTATTAGATAAAAGTCAAAATTAGGAGAAAATCAATGACATAAAAGTAATATCTATGAGATAAACAGTCATAATAATGACATTTATTGACTACTATAATTTTGACTTACTCTTTTTTCCCATCATGATTATGACTTAGCACCTCGTAATTTTGACATTTGGTGTCATAATTATGAATTTTATCCCATGATTATAACTTATCTTAAAATTTCAACTTTCAACTAAATGTTGTCTTGGCAACTAACTAGAATGAGCTGCAGTACTAAAATGATAAGAACTAAAACTGAAATAAAATATATAAATTAAAGCTAAATAGAATATATATACTGTATACTATATATGCAAACTAAATATCACAAAAGCATATTAAAAAAATAATTAAACAAAGTGAAATTTTTACGAAAATGGAAAATATGTATATGTATATATACAGAAAAACTGTATTTGATGTCACCATTTAAATTAATTTCTATCTCTGCAGACCAACGACTCTCTGGTGCGTCCATCAGCCTTCAAACCTGTGGTACCCAAGAGCTTTCACTCCATGCAGAATCTGGTGTGTCCCCTGCAGTCCAGCTCTGGGACGGCCGGCGGTCCTGGGAGCAGCGGAAGTGGCGGCAGCGGAGGCGAGAAAGGGGGTCCGAACGCGCCTGGCCCACTGTGGGACCAGGACAGTCCCGGCAGCCGTGGGACACACACCGGTGCAGGCCGGGCCGGACAGGGCAGTCTGTCGGACTCCGGGAGGAACTCTCTTACTAGTCTGCCCACGTACACAGGCTCCAGCTACGGGCCACCGCCTGCGCTCGGACCCCTCAGTGCCTCCACCAGCCACATCAACCGACTGGGAACCGTCGCCCTGGACAAACTGGACAAGCCGGGTTACCAGAACGGCCTCAGTGCCTCGGACAGCGGCCGCTCATCCTCAGGCAAGAGCTCCTCCTCGTACCAGCGTCTCAGTCACCTGAACGATGCTCCCGCGCCCCTGAGGCCCTCTCCATCATCCGACGACGTTATTCAGGACCTGGAGGAGCGTCTGTGGGAGAGAGAACAAGAAGTAAGTGAGGTGAAAGAACTTTGTACGTTTATGCAAAGTTGCATTAAGAAATGCAATCAGACACGTGGCGTGAGCATGCAATAATGCATGAAATCAAGCTTGTGTTTTCGTGTGTTTCGGCCACCCTGCCCTTCTCGCAGGTGATTCACATGCGGCGAAACCTGGACCAGAGCGAGGCGGCCATCGTGCAGGTTTTCGAGGAGAAACAGCGCGTGTGGGAGCGGGAGATGGAGGAGCTGAGGCAGAACTACGCTGGGCGTCTGCAGCAGGTGACCCGACGTGCCCAGCGAACCCAGCAGGCCTTGCAGGCGCAGATCGCCCGTCTGCAGCAGGACAAGCGGCGTCTGCAGGACGAGATGACGATGCTGCTCGCTCAGAGAGAGGAGCTGGAGAAGAAGTGCTTGGACTTCAGGAAGGAGCAGGCCGATATCCTGCCCAGACTGGAGGAGACCAAGTGGGAGGTGAGAGAGACTCGCCTGACATCAAATCACAGTTACTTAGTTACTTAGTTTTGAGATCGACATATGTAGCCTATTGCAGTGAATGCACATCCACTGCAGAAAGTGATGTTTTTCCTCAACACTTTTGTCTTGTTCTCCAGTGAAAACATCTAAACATCCTTGAATCAAGATACATTAAGTTGAGAAGCACAATGCCATTTTTTTGAGAAATGAATCAAAATGAAGTGAGTTTATACCTAAGACAAGATCAAATACCAGTTATAGTTAATAGTTAATTCAAACGGAAAAGAAGTTGCTGTTACTTGATAAACTTTCTATACTGTTAATCCTGAAAAAAAGTAGTTAAAATATTTCCAACATAAATAGAAACCAATAATACCTGAGAGGCAAATTAGTATATTAGAAGGATTTTTGAAGCATCATGTGACACTGAAGAGTGAAGACTAGAGTAATGATGCTGAAAAAGTAGCTTTGATCACAGAAATAAATTATATTTTAACATATATTCACATAGAAAACCCTTATTTTAAACTGAAATATTTTTCCACAATTTCCGTATAGGCTAAATATCCAGATAACCGTTAGACTGCACAGAAATATATAGTTGTATATGTGTGTGTGCAGGTGTGTCAGAAGGTGGGCGAGATCTCTCTGCTGAAGCAGCAGCTGAGGGAGAGTCAGGGCGAGGTGACACAGCGGGCCGGAGAGATGGTGGCACTGCGAGGACAGCTGAAAGACCTCAACGCCCAGCTGAGAGAGCGAGAGGAGGCTGAGATCAGCCTCAAAGAGTCTTTTTGCACCAAAACCCTGGAACTGGAGCGCTGCGAGGCCGAGCTACAGACCATGCTTGCCGAGGTAAAGATGCCACACATCTGTGTCTGTCTGTCAGACGATGATAACAGAGAATAAGGTATCTATAAGGTATCTTGGAGGGGTGAGGTGTCCAAGTCTCACCAACTAGCTACTGGGGTGCCTCAGGGCTCAGTTCTTAGACCACTTCTCTTCTCTGTTTACAGTTCATCAGTTCAGTCTGATTCAGTACTCAATGTCTTATATGATATAGGTCCTTTAAAGTATCTTGGAGGGGTGAGGTGTCCATGTCTCACCATCTAGCTACTGGGGTGCCTCAGGGCTCAGTTCTTGTACCACTTTTCTTTTCTGTCTGCAGTTCAGCAGTTCAGTCTGATTCAGTACTCAAATTCTTATATGATATAGGTCCTTTAAGGTATTCTTCAAGGTATTCTTCAAGGTCTCACCATTTAGCTACTGGGGTGCCTCAGGGCTCAGTTCTTGGACCACTTCTCTTCTCTCTCTACATGGCATTATTAGGTTCTGTCATTCAGAAACATGGCTTTTCATACCACGCCTATGCTGATGACACTCAACTCTACCTCTCATTCCATCCTTGTGATCCAATGATAGCTGCTCGCATCTCAGCTTGTCTAACAGACATGTCTTGCTGGATGAAAGACCATCAGCTCAACCTTGCCAAGACAGAACTAATTTTATTTTACAGTGGAATATTATTATTTATTAGATTCATGCAACCCTATCTGATGTGTGTATATGTCCCTCTCTGTGTTTGCAGGTCACAGTGCTGCGGGACAAGCTGAGTGCGTTTGAGACGGAGGTTGCACGGCTGAAGAAGGCCCTCAGTGAACTCAGCAGCAGCTCCAGTCGCTCCAGTGAGCCCAGCCTGACCGATATGGGTCAGCTGGTGGTATCCTGCAGCCGAGAGCATCTTCTGTCCCCTCCGGAGACACCCACGTCCCTCCGGGCGCTCCCGGCACCAGACCCGCTGCTCACGCTACAGAGCGACGACTACAAGGTCCAGTGGCAGGAGTCGGGCGACCTGCGGCAGCAGCTGGAGCGACTGCAGGGCGAGCTGCGTCTGGAGCGGCAGCAGCGAGAGCGGCAGGCGCTCACCTTCACTCAGGAGCGCCAGACCTGGCAGGACGAGAAAGAGCGCGTGCTGAAGTACCAGGCGCAGCTGCAGCTCAGCTACGTGGAGATGCTGCAGAAGAACCAGGCTCTGGAGGAGCGCGTAGACAAGCTGGGAGCCCAGATCGCAACGCCGTCGCCGCTGGATGCCTCCGTGTCCGTCTCCATATCCCTGACCTCTCCCACCCCACCAGCGGAGGAGAAGAAGCTGCCGGAGATGCACCAGCTGGCTCCGATGTGGCCCGTGCCGACCCGACTGGAGAGGATCGAGTCAACGGAGATCTAATGCATCCCTGATTACAACTGCATTCAGTACAATCCAAAAACTAAACCGCTTGCGAGGACTGTCCAAGGATGCCCTGCTTGTCTGGGGCAGGTGTGTGGGTTGAGGGCAGGTCCGTTGGGTAGTTATGAGTTGCATGTGTGGCCTTATCAGCTGGTTTAGTGCAGAGGAGCTGGCCGCAGGTCAGTAGCCAAGAGGAAAACACTCAGGGGTTTATGGGGAACCGGCATTAACAGACTGTTTCAGCTTTGTGTTTTTACAGGCGCGAGGGTTTAGGCTATTAATAAGTCACCATCTTTTCTGAAGAATATCCTAATAATGACAGCATCTTTCTGTAAACTTCAAACAATCAAAACTAGACTAAAACTGCAGGGAGTTCCTCTTAAAGTGAAGTTCTTGCATGGTGCTTAGATGCAACGCACCATCACGTTTAAGGACCAAATCTTAGTGCCAGTCTCGTATGTTAATGTTTATGTTTGTTGGGCCGCAGAAACATACTCTACACAAGTACACAGATGTGCAAGATGAAATTAAGCAGATTATTCAAGCGTTCAAAAGATTTGATGATTTGGAAGAAGTTCTTCTCTTCTGCTCAGCAAGGCTGCATTTATTTCATTAAAAATGCAGTAAAATGTTTAAATATTATTACAATTTAAAACATCTGTTTTCTGTGTGAATCTCTGTTAAAGTGTAATGTATTTCTGTGATGCTCCGCTGTATTTTCAGCATCATTCCTCCAGTCTTCAGTGTCACGTGATCTTCAGAAATCATTCTACACTCAAAATACAAAATAAATGTTTTGGCTAAAACAATAATAATAATAATAATAATAATAATAATATAGCACAAAAGTTATGCATCAGTCTTTTTGGGTTATGACAACGTAATTCAGATTATGTTTAATCAACAATCTACTCTGACTTGGAGGAACTGAATAATTTCTAACATTAACACAATTTTTTAATTCATTAATCAGAAATATTTAGTTTTTTTTTTCAACTAATTTCAACACATCTATATCTATTAATCTTCTCGGTTTATTTGTTTTTTATAAGAAAAAAACAATTAATGCAGACATTTCAGTTTAAATTACACAATATTAAAATTGTGCATATTAAAGCAGAAATTTTAGTTTAAATTGCAATCCATATTAAGTTGATGTAATCAAAATTGTAAAAAAACAATGCTAAATTTTCATTTTAAATGAAATGATCAACATTATTATGTCAAAAGAACAGTTTAAATTTTTATCAAAACTGATACATTGCAGACTCTGAATGCATTGTTGCGACGCATAATGAATTGCGCTTCACGAAAAGCAGTGAAATAGAGTTTGTGCATGTGTTCATGTGCTTGAATAGAGTATGTTTGGAGGCCGAGGCCTGGTGTGGGACAGAGGAGCGCTCAACCCCCCTGCTCTATTGCCCAAAGCAGCGGCGGAGGACGTGTATTCATTTCAACTCAGAACGTACTGTATATCACCTGAATGTTGTTTTTGCCCTTTTCTATGTTTTGAGCTACGTAGAGTAAACTAGAAGGAGAGATTGAGTCAATATGTTAGTGCACCTGTCGCTTCGGTCTCAGACCATCCTGCTTTAAACTGAGGACTCGGTTGTTGTGAACAACAGCAGCTGAATGAGGTTTGGTTGATGAAGCTGCTTGACTGATGGACGGCGGCTGAGCCAAAACTGTGCAGAGGGCGACGGGTCCATCTCCAATTAGTCGATGGATGAAGACTTTGCATTCTTCCAAAAAGAGCATATAATGTGTCAATGTATACTTACTGAGAGTATCATTTAGAATATTTGACTTTAAAAATGTCATATGCAGTAGATTGAAGTGATAATTGAAATGTTTTGGCATAAGTGCACAGAGATCCCGTGGAATATTTGAATGGGTTGTGAAGACTGAAATGAGGGTTGTGTGGTAGATGAAGACTGGAATTGGCATGCGACGCGTACTGTTACTGCAGTGTGTATACAACAGAGCACACTGCGCACAATACTGTTTCCCACAATGCAAAGTGCTTGACTTGACTTCGCATCAACAGTGTGATGATTTAAGAGGGAATAGTAGAAAAATTTGATCAAAAATGCTAAATATCCATTTAATTTCCCAGATGCACGCTTGCTGAATACTATGGAAAGTCATTTCCACCATTGGAATAAAAAAAATAAAATTATTTCTCAATTCTAACCTTTTTCTTGCAATTCTGAGAAAATTAGGAAATGCAAGATATAAAATTATTATTGTAGATATAAGCTCCAAACTGCAAGATATAAACTCACAAATCAGAGAAAAAAAGTCGGAATTGTGAGATATAAACAGAAAATATACACAAATTTGTCAACCTTGTTTCCGCCACTGAAAAAAAAAAAGAAATTGCGACTTTATAGGTCACAGTTCTGACTTTATTTTGTCAATTGCACGTTTATATCTTGCAAATCTGACCATTGTTCTTGCAGTTCTGAAACAAATTAAGAATTTCATGATGTAAAGTCAAAATTGTGAGATCTAAACGTGCAATTTGCGAGAAAAGAAAAAATTAAGTTAATGGTGGCTTTTTATATTACAATTCTGACCTTTTTAATCTTGATTCTTAAATTTCTCAGGCTGATATATGAAGTCAGAATCGTGGGATATAAACTAGCAATTTTTGAGAATTGTGAAATATAAAGTCATCATTGTGAGATATAAACTTGCAAAATGGAGAAAAAAGTCAAAATTGTGAAAATAAATTAAATAATTGCAATCAACTTTTTTTTTTAATTTCTTTATTCCATTGCAGAAATAAGCTTCCATAAAACACCATATGCACTGTGTACTGCTTACTATTTCTTTCTTAATGTGTGCAATTCTGCGTCTAATGAATAAAAACTGCTGTGTTGCATTTTTAATACAGTTTTGTGTACAAATGCATCTAGTCAAATCAAGAAAGATTGTATGATGATGTTTCTGTCATCACACTGGAAGTAGAAGTACAAGTGTGCAGTATGTAGTGTGCACTATGTAGTGTGCAGTATGCAGTGTGCACTATGTAGTGTGCAGTGTGCTCTCTTGAATAGAAGCAGCACGAGTCGTATGCTTGTATGCTTTTCTAAACATGGCCAGATAACAAACGCACTACAGGCTCTGACAAGGGACAAAAGCGGTTTGCTGTTATAGTGGTAGCATTTCACAGAACACCTTTTGTCACAAAGTCTTTAACCATTGCTTATAAGCTATAGAACTGATTCCTTTGTGATCAAGTCACATATCACAACACTAAACGAGCAAGATTCGCTGTGTTTTGCATGCGAAATGCATCTGGTGCTGGATGAAGAAACAAGCACAAACAAGTGATTTATTTCCCTCAATGTACCGCTATAGAAATGCAATAGAAAGAGTCTGGAGCGTCTCTCCCATCATGCCATATCTGAGATAATCACTGCAGCTTTGACACTAGGTGTTAATAGAGAAAGCTTTAGATGGATGCTGTCTCTGGCCACACTCTTTTGCTGCTATGTGCTTCTTCTGTTGTGTTCTTGGTAGAGACAAAGGCATGTAAATATCACTGTTTCTTCTGTGTACAGAACTATTCTATCCAAATATACCGAGCTAATGCGTGTGAATACTTTTGTGAAGTAATGAGACTGACATGTCAGCTTTTATTTTTCAAAACTATTACTATAGGAATATAATATACATATATGAATCTTAAATCCTTTGATCGGCTGTATTACGGTAAAGTCATACACTCGAGAGTCCCATGTCTCTTCTCTTTCTCGATCAGTTCTTGAGATGTATTGGTGCGCCACGCCACCGAGGTTTTTGTAAAAAATTCATTTTTTCCTTTCGTTCTTTTTTCAGAAATTGCTTGGAAAAAGCATATCATAGCAAATATTAATTTAAATAATAAAGATGTGGATAAGAAAACATAGCTGCATTTCTTCATTATTATTATTCTTTAAATAAACCTCAACAGGTTCGGTGAACATTTGTGGATGATTTTAGTTACATATGATCAGGGTTGGTTCTAGGGTGAGTGGAGATCCGGGGCTTAGCCCAGAAAAATCCATATATATATATGTGACTTTTTATTTTAATAAATCAGAAAGATTTACCTTGTTTAAAATATACAAAAAAAATAAAAACAAAAACAAATTTAAAACATTTTATTTAAAGTATTGAGGAAAATACATTTGTTTTTTGCAAACAAAAATTAAGAATTGCAAAACAAATGAAACAGCACGAAAGCAATGATTTTGCAATAAATATTTTCCATGGTCATATCTATTAATTTATTTGCAACGCTGCTTGTATTTTGTGTGTCAGTCTAGTTTGAGCTTGCCATACCATTTTTCCTTTGCGCTTTACTTTTCTGCACGTCTCTCTTTGTGGCACTGTTTTGATGGGGGTGGAGTCAAGGGACGGGGGCGTGTACAACATGCCTCCCTGGAAGTGACGTCATCGGCCCGAGACGCAGCTCACTGATCCAGGTCCTGTCATGATGAGCAGAGACTTTCGAGCGGATCGTTTATTTTTATTCAGTAGCATTAAAACATTCATGTTTTCGTTTTATTTACTTTATTAATAAATGTATGTGTATTAGCAGCGTTTGCTCAAGTTAAAGAAGTTGTTAACATGAACATATGCTGTTTATTTCTCTCGATGTGCACACTTTTATAGCATTATGTGTATTGGGATCGCTAATCATTTGAGTCAGTTCGGGAGTTCGTTGCGGGTTCGCGAATCATTTGAGTCAGTTCGGGAGTTCAAAGCGGGATCGCGAATCATTTGAGTCAATTTGGGGATCGCAAATCATTTGAATAAGTTCGGGAGTTCGTAGAGGGGTCGTGAATCATTTGAGTCAATTTGGGGATCGCGAATCATTTGAATAAGTTCGGGAGTTCGTAACGGGATCGCGAATCATTTGAGTCAGTTTGGGGATCGCAAATCATTTAAAGCATTTCGGGAGTTCGTAGCAAGATCGCGAATCATTTGAGTCATCTGACTCCAGTTTGGGAGTTGGAGTGGGATCGCGAATCATTTGAGTCAGTTCGGGAGTTCGTAGCGGGATCGCGAATCAGTTGAGTCAGTTTGGGAGTTCGTAGTGGGATCGCGAATAATTTGAGTCAGTTTGGGGATCGCGAATCATTTGAATCAGTTCGGGAGTTCGTAGCGGGTTCGCGAATCATTTGAGTCAGTTCGGGAGTTCAAAGCGGGATCGCGAATCATTTGAGTCAATTTTGGGATCGCGAATCATTTGAATCAGTTCTGGAGTTTGTAGCGTGATCGCGAATCATTTGAGTCAGTTTGGGGATCGCGAATCATTTGAATCAGTTCGGGAGTTCAAATCGGGTTCGCGATTCATTTGAATCAGTTCGGGAGTTCATAGCGGTTTTTTGCGAATCATTTGAGTCAGTTTGGGGTTCGCAAATCATAGCTGTATATGGATAGGCATTTTTAACTAATTTAGTAGTGAACTTGTATTTTTTGTTTTAATGATGTGCCTTTTAACAGTATCAAGTATATTAAAAAAACTAAACAAATCGTGCCTAAAAAGAGCACATATCTAGGCTAATGTAAAGTTACATGATGTAAGTCATACTAGTGAACGTGTGCATTTCGAGTGCATTCTTTCACTGCATTATTCTGTGTATTCAAATACATTTATGAATGCATGTGAATGATCACAAAATTCAAGATATGAACCCTTTGTGCCAAAAGGGTTCTTTCTTGTCATTATAGAACCTTTTTGGCATAAAAGGTTCTTTGGAGTTGAGTAAAGAACCCTATGGTTCTATATAGAATCCCAATGATCCCTTTCTTCTAAGAGTTTGTTGTCATATGATCATTTATGAAATATTAGCTAAAAATAAAAACTACAGCAGAAATAATGATTTAAAATGACTAATTGCTTACATTTTTGTCTTGTTTGTAATTTGTGTATTAAATTGACCATTGTTTTTATAGTTTCTGCAAAAATATGTTGGGTTGTGCAATTACTGTAAATACTGTAAATCAAAACCATCTGTGTGTGTGTGTCTATATATATATATTTGTTTTGATCAATAACTGTTAGTACTGTAAAATCATGAATATTATATATAAAATTACAATTACAAAATCATGAATTAGATATACAATAGATAATAGATGAATTAAATATTTCACAACATTTAAAAATATAAATGTATAGGAATATATATAAAAATAATCATAAATAAATATATATATATATATATATATATATATATATATATATATATATATATATATATATATACAAATTATATGTGTGTATATATGTAATTCACATTAATAATCGTAAATGAACGTATATTAATGTAATAAATATATAAATAATTACATTCAATATATTTATATTCTATTCAAATTATACACTTTCAGATTTGTATTTATTTATTTGTACTGTAGAAATACACAATCTACAATCCCATCAAGAACGTGACAAAAATGTGAGCAGATAATAATAATAATATATATCTTTTTGGCCTACGTATGATCATCGCTGCAGTCTCGGGACTGACTGTGCGCGTGTCCGCTGTTTGTCTCCTGCAAGCCTCCGTAGCGCGCATGACATTCGCACTCACTACACACATGCTGTCTGTGTGGATTCAGCACATAAATGAGTGTTTTTACAATGTGTCTTAATTAAATAAACACTTAGTTGACTCGAATAGCTTGATGAATACACGCGCTGAAGGTAAGTCCATCATTCTACACTCATTCGTGCTCAGTTTGTTGTTTTCTGGTTGTTTTCACCGTCTGCTGTCAAGGACGTGCGGTAATTTATGTTTGATTAAAGACGTTTCGCCAAACGGAAATAATGCCTTGTTTAACTGTCTTTTAAGTCAGTGTTTTTTTTAAACACACGTCATAAAATAAAGCTTGAACATTGATTAAATTCTTGTTTGACGAAGCGAAATACTGAATCTACGATTTTTTTATTTTATTTTTAATTATATTTTGCGAAGCGACTCTTTCATAGAAACAGAAAACACGACAATCTCTTCATATTGTATTTAATATTTAGAGGCTCTGTTTATGTTCTCTTCTGTGTCAGTCAGTTTCGTTACAGTACAGAATCGCTGATATAATAGGAAGTGATTGTTCCAAAATTAAGTCTTGTAAAAGCATGCACAGACCCAAATTTAAAGTTACCATGAAATAAAATTCTGACTTTTTTTTTTAAATGGAATATTGACGTTTTTATTGATTTATCTGTGCACATTATTATTATTATTTCAGACATCATCTTTAATTAAAAACATTACATATTCATCACTCATCATTTAGGGAAGAAATTGGAATAATTGCATTTTTTTGTTTCATGCCGACTTTAATATGAGTTTAATTTGAATCTTTAGATGTCACATCAGGTTTAACATTAAGTTGTGTTTTGAATAGTGATAGACGATTTGAGACATAAAGTAATAAACATAGAAAAATAAATAAGTAACAATTTTTGAAAGTTAAAATAGGCTATTTATATTCACCTGCCTAGCTTGTGTAAAATAAGTTTTCTTTGTATTTCATCAAGCTTGTGTACATTTCATTTGCAGGTTCCAGAATTAATGATACTAGGTATAATTTAGATCAGAACTCCTGAGATGTATCTAAAGGCATTATAATGGAATGCATTTCTGTTCCTGTTTCACAGACTAAAATAATTCATATTTGCTGCAGCTTTTGTAGACGGGTTGCATAATAATAATTCAGCCATTAAAAGTGAGAAGAATTAGTGATAATGATTTAACACCAAATAACTGACTTTTGCTTTTAAAGAAGTACAATATTCAGACACTGTTGATCTTTAAAGTAAAAACATAAATCTCTTTTATGATTATTTCCAGTGCCTGCTATTGATGTCTGCGACAGTGCTGTTTCATCATGTGGCAAAGCGCCATCTTTACGCCAACATACAGCGCGTTTTCATCTTTAGTTCCCAACGTTTGTCATCAAATGTGGAGAATGGAGATCCAAAGGGAGAAGAAGAGACTGAAAGCACACTGGTATACAAACCCTCGGCTTACTACCAGAGACCGTCGACACATTCTTCTATTGTGGGCCGCTCCGAAGCTGAAGAAGAACTGTCCGTCAATCGTCCCTTAAACCCTGCTTTCCGTCCAAAGCGTAGCCCGTGTAGTATTAGCGCCTCACGACGGGTCTCCAGTACCAGGAATACGCAGTTAAACACGGCTTCAGACCGAGTAGCCGTTCCGACCCCAAACGCCACCAAAGAGCCAAGTGTCAACAGCGCCCCACGAGCCTTTCAGAGATGTCGGCCTGAATACCGCAACATGACCCATGACCTCTCCCAATGCTCATCTACTGTAGACCTCAACGAGGCCTTGTTAGTTCTACATAAAGTCACGGTACAAAAAAGCAACATGGAACCTTCAGAAGTAACTAATTCCTTGTCCAAACTTGGTCAGATTCCCCAAGAACAGATTGTTGTTGTAAGGGGCGACAAGCGATTTAATATGCTCCTGCGGTACAGCGTGGAGATCCTGCAAAACTTCACAACGCCGCAGTTATTGGATGCCCTGAGGGCTTTCGTGAACTTGGCCTTGCCTCATTCTCATAGTATTCTGGGATTGTATGAAACCGAGTTCTGTCGGCGATCCGGCGAGATGGAGCTTCACCAGTTGCTGCTCGCCGCCGACTTCTGGCGATGCCTCGGCCGAGCAGTTCCTAAGTACCTCGAGAGGCTCTTTGACAACGTGAGCCGAAACTTCAACCAAATGGGTATTCCAGAGTTCGTGCAGCTCTTGTACATAATCGGAGAAGGCAGGAGATGTCCTGATACCCTCGTTCAACCCCTTGAGTCCTTACTTATGCGTCATTTGAACCAGTTGAAGCCTGAAGAACTGGGCGCCGTTTGCTTAGGCCTCTTCAAATCCCAGCGCTCCCTGTCCGAGAGAGCGACGCGCCGGCTTGTGGACAGGGCTCTTGCTGTAGTTGAGGATATGAGTGACTTCGGGATCGTAAATGTAATGAAGTTTATGCGATTTAGCTATCTAGACCATCTCCCGTGGCTGGAAGCCATGGGATCGGAGATTCCTCGACGTGCCCCGCACATGGAAGTACAAGGACTCATGCACGTCATCTTGGCGTTCTCCGCTCTGCACTACCGAGATGATCACGTTCTCTTGGCTGTTGCTGAACGATTACCTGACGTGGTCAGTCGGTGCCGGAGTAAAGATGCTGCAAAGATGCTGTGGGCCTTTGGGACTCTAGGAGTCCTTCCCAACCAATGTCCCAACCTTTATCCGTGTCTCACTGCGATCTTACGAGAACGCCAAGTGGAGTTTCAGCGATACCCCGAACATCTGTTGACAGCTTTGCTCGGACTGGCTTTTGCCGGTCTGTTCCCTGAAGACCTGCTCAGTCTGGCTTTATCTGCAGAGTTCGTCAACAAGGCTTGTAATTCCCAAGAGCTTGAGTTGAGGAAAGACTTATTTACCTTAGACGGAACGGTAGGCTTGGAGTTACCCGAGTCAACGATCCCAAGACTTAGTCTTGCAATTCGGGAAGAAGTGACCAAACAGCTGTGGGATTTTGCTCAATCAGATATCTGCCAGAAGCCAGAGGTGCTCGAGGCTGAAGATGTGTTGCGGAAACTTCTCGGTGGAGAGGTGTTTGTGCGCAAACATATGATTCTTCCACATCTGCGCTCGATTGACTTGGAAGTGCACTTAGACCAAAATGACCAGCCTGTTCCTGTATCCTCCGGACATGGGCAACAAAATCTCGCCTCCCAAAACTTGAAAGCAAGGCCCTCTGGAGTTACCATAACTGACGACCTACTAGCTCAACTAACTAATACACAAAAGAGTCCACTGCAGCAGTCCAACAAGTTCCTCCAAAAGCCAGAGGTCCACACGGTTGAACCAGTCCAAGAGAGAGAAAGTATTTTCAATGTGGGTATTGACTTGACAGACAATCTTCTGATGGCGTTGACCAAATCCCGAAAGCGGTCGTCTCGCCTTAGTGATTCTAAACCATCTATTCAGAGACTTGCTGTTCAAGTGACACACAGGAATCACTATTGCTACAGAACTGAGCAGTTGCTTGGATTACATGCACTGAAGAGGAGACAACTTGCGCTGGCTGGATACAGAGTCGTAGAGTTGCCCCATTGGGAATGGTTTCCCTTGCTGCGACGCTCCTATGCAGAGAAACTCGCCTATCTGCACTGCAAGATATTCAGCTGTTCTGACGCCAAAAAATAGACTGATTGAATTCTTTACATATATGAACTACCAGGTTTTACTCAACCTAGAGATAACATTTCTGTTTTATACTAAACCACAGCACTGATGTTTCTTGTTTTGTTGCACATTTGGAATTCAATAAATGAAAAATTGTGCTCTACAATGTTTGTTAACCAGTTCTTTGATATGAGTGCTTTTATTCTTTGATTTTACATTTTTAAAGATGACTAGGTCAACCCTCCTGTTTAAAACTGACCCGCATTGGTCGTTTCCATGCAAGTTACCAAAAATCAACAGTAAATTAGAAAAATACTAAAGATTCAGGGAAAAACTTAGAAAATGTATTGTATCCAATCAGAGATTACAAATATTAAATATGTAAGAAATATAATAATTCCCATTTGTTTTTATTGTATGCACACAATCAAAATTTTAGTTAAATTCCAAATATTACATTAGGACAGTCTTTTATTGTTATTATTTATCTTCAAATCACTTTAAAACCAAATTAACAAACATATATTTCATATAAATATTTTACAATATATTTATAGAAAAATAATACTAAACACTTTATTGCATTATTATGAATTAGCTCCCTGCTTTACTATAAATCAATGTGAACATCTGTCTGCTAAATGTATTAATGCAACTTTACCATTGCTAATAATGATGTCCTTTAACATGCAGTAATATATAAACTTTGTGTTATTAGTGAATAATAGTTTAATACTGATATCAATAATATCTTATCTATCCATTTTTACCTTAGTTACCCGCATGTTTTCAAGACACTATGTAATGAAAAAGATAGAAGAGTTGAATAATATTGGTAATTCCTCTTATATGGTAACTGTTTAGTCTTTATATACAAATATTGATCATGAGAATGGATTGTTTGCTTTGGAATATTTTATAAAAAGTAGGCATGAAAATGGCAAATTGAACACTTAACAATATATATATATATTTGTCTTTCAAGATAAGATTTAAGGTTAAAAGTAAAGGTTGTTGGGGCATGTTATATCCCTTCTTATGCTGGTTTATTTTTAGTTAAATGATAAAAGATTATATACTGAATTTACTTGAATAATCTAATTTGTTGGAGATATTATATTGATGATGCTATTTTTGGGGGTTCAGAGGAAGATTTGATTTAATTTCACCAATATTTTAATCAGAATCAGAAAGAGCTTTATTGCCAAGCTACGCATACAAGGAATTTGTTTTAGTGACATAAGCTTCCAGTACACAGAGACGACAACACACAGACAAAAAAGAGATTTCCAAATTGGCAAATAAATAAGTGTATAAACAACTGTGCTATAAATGATAATAGAATAGGATTGAGTGAGATGCAGGAATGGATGGTAAACAAATAAATTGAAGGATATTGCACGTTTATAAGCATAAGTAGGGAACATTTAACTGTTAATAATAACTATTCTAATGTGAAATTATATTTAGAATAAGGAAAAGATTAACTTTCTGGACCTGTAAGGTATTAAAGAGAAAAAAAGGATTTTTACATACATCAATATTTAGAGATATAATACACCCTATTTTGAGGATAAAGGGTAATTTTTTTTTTTAAATAGAGGGTAAAAGTTGGAAATAATTCAAAAAGCTAAGATATGTGCAAAAAATATGACAATGGAAAATAAATTACAAAGAAAAATAAGCAGGTAATTCTCATAAGGTTTGTTTTTTAACATAATATATATATTTTTATTAATTGTCAAGGTACTCATGTTATTTATAGACTAGAATGCCCTCACATATTTGGAGAGAACAAAAAGAGGTAATGGGCTAATGAAGAATATCCTATGGCTAAACACTTTAAAATAATGCATAAAAGTAATCTTTCTGATCCTCAGAATAGGTTACAGATTACTGATCATGTGAATATTACTATTAGAAAAGGAAAGATAACTTAAATGTAACCAAAGAGAGATATTTCGGATTTATAAATTACGTGCTAATATGTATCCAGGACTGAATGAGGACTTTAATACTTTTTTATAATTTATTTTTTAATATGTTTGGGATATTTTAAGTGGTATTTATTGAGGATTATATATATATATATATATATATATATATATATATATATATATATATATATATATATATATAATGTATATATTTATATATATATGTGTGTGTGTGTGTGTGTGTGTTAAAATGTGCTGTTTTTGTAACTGTTTAATGCTATAGTAGAGAGTTGTGGGTCACATGACAATTGTCTATTAATATGCTGACTTGATGAATGACAGTGCTGTCCCTGTCCCTGAGTTTGTTGTTTGGTCTCCATGAGCAATGATCTGAGACGTGTTGGAGAGTCTTTAGATGTACCCATCTGATTATAAAGGCTTCTTAGATCTGAAAGAGTACCATGAAAGCCCTAAAGTTCACTTTTGATGAACTATTATGATCCCTAGACCAGAGAGCACCTTCACTTGTTTTTTGTTTTTAGATGCTCTCTCTGATATTGGACTTTGCTGGAAGATCTTTGAATCTATTCTAAAGCATCTGAAGACCGGTGCCTGATCAGGTAAGAATACTATAGCATCACTTTAGTGTCCTATCTTTGTTTTGTAGTAGAAGACCTAAGAAATGCTGAGTTATTGGACTCTGTTCGAACCGTATCGCTTTGTGACCTTGAGCAATACATTTTTTTCCCACCACACTTCTCTGCTGGGATTGTCCATGGGAATAACTTATTGTAAAAAATAAATAAATAAAAAGTATCCAGACTAAAATAATATTTTGTCAGACACCAATGGCTGAAAATCAAAATCACTTTTGCTAATATCCAGTGGTATTTCATGATGGTAGGGCCGGTGTGGTGAGAATTTTGATCTCCTGCCAAATTATTACCCCCTAGTATTGGTAGGTTTGGGGGAGGGGTTAGGATTAGACATTCAGGTAGCGATTTAAAGGAGGGGGGTAATAATTTGGCAGGGGGTCAAAATTCAGCACAACACCGGCGCTATGTATAGGCGGAGTAGGCAGTTGCCTACGGCCTCGGGCTTGGAGGCGGGGCCTCCAAATCATCCCTTGTCCACCAATCAAGAGCAGCAAAATACTAGGCTGTTTGTCCATTGGATATAACAATTGTCATTCACCTGTAGTGAAACCAATTAATATCCCCGTTGAAACCTGAGTCACGCCCACCCTCTGAATATTTAAATGAAGAGATTACATACCGGTTTTATGAATGAGATCCAATTTACTACAAATTGATTTGATTGCGCCGAAACGAACGCATCCTAAAAAGTCAAAGAAAGTGCAGCTCGTCATGCGGATATCTATTTTGGAGTGATTGTAATGTTTTGTCAAAAAAAAAAAGTCTGACAATCAGCGTCGTTTTGGGATAGATCATTTGACGGTTATTCTGAGTTCAAAAGAGCGCGATCACCGTTGATGGACACTTCGCTTCTGACACTTTGAATCTGAGCAATGCAGAATTCTGTTAGAAAATAGATACGTTACGAACCGTCCGAAAGAATCTGTTTCGGAAATTAATTGTAATTCCAGTCACTGTTTCACTGAGGCGACTTCATGATGAACCGTTGATCTGAATCTTACAAAGGAGTCGGTTCTCCTCGATGGAATCGATTACAACCTGTGGATTCAAATCTTGATTCCTTTACGCCTCTGAATCAAGGAATCGATTCCTTTCCTTTGGAATCGTTTTCCAGCCCTAGTCAGGTGCTGACTGTCAAAATACTAAGTTAAAGAAAAAGTAAAGAAGTTTGTCAGTCAAACAGCAAGCGCTGTATAAATTGGTTATTAAACAAATTTAAGTATGCATGTATTGCATCCAATCAATCCCCACGTAGTTACCAAACACATGCTCACATTTTTTATATTACTGGTTTGATAACAATAAATTAGTTAGCCAGCTCTTAAGGTGTTTTATGAACATAAGTATGGCATAATCAACGGCTTGCCGTACATTAAAGGATTTTAATGGAAAGAAGCAGGGGTGGATCTAGAAAAATATTGATGGGGTGGCGAGAAGGGGACAGGAATTTTTGAGGGGTGGCAACATATGAGATATATATATATATATATATATATATATATATATATATATATATATATATATATATATATATACTGAATTTAGTCACAGTTATCACAGATTGATGATAAATATATGTGCACACTACAAAAGGACAAAGGCTATAATTTACAAATTTAATATCATACAATCAATGTCTTGCATTTGAAACAGTTATAACAAACATTACAAACATATAAGGAATAAGTGACCACATCCCATAAGGACTGGGTTGTTGTAACCAGAGTTTCTGTGTTTTTTTATAAACTATTATTATTAGCTATTAAGCCTACTTGAAGTATAACATTCTCTACTGTGTAATAGTACTATATTTCTGTTTGAATTTCTTCAAGTTATACAGAAATTTTATTTTGACAGGTTGTCATAAAGACATTGCCGTTTCTGTCAGTCTGTGTATACGATACGAATGAATGACGATAGTTTTATCAAATGAAATGGTGAAATCCTCTCATAAGCGCGCTGACTTTCACATGTGAAGCATACATCATGCATCAATATAGTGAAGAGCTGAAAACACCATGCGTGCTTCAGTGTGTGTGTGTGTGTGTGTGTGTGTGTGTAGTAGAGCACACATTCCCAGAGATGTGTAGAACAACACCTTCAGGGCCGCTGCTGGCCAAATGTGTGCCCTAAGCAGGAGTGTATTGTTGTGCCCCCCTTCCTCAAATATGATGATGGAAAAAACATCTGGTATAGGGGTGAAAAAATAACTTTAATCAAATAAAAAACTAAATGAATAAATTGTATTATTTACAAATCACAATTGTAGCTCTCGACATTTACCTGTGGCTATAACTTTATTATGACTCTTATTTATTTTATAGTCTCAAACATAAAGAAATCATGCAAAAGGAAACTAAGCAGTTTTACTATGATAAAACCATGGTTTATTTTTGTAAGGGTTGTGATATGCACGTTTTTTGTTGAAGAAAGTATAAAGCCTGTGTCATCTATAGCAAAAAGGTGGCTAAAAATGGAAGATTAAGTGAATAATTGAATGAAATGTTTGGTCAGAATCCTAAACAAGGATTTGATCGTCCTTGTAAGTGTAACAGCAGCAATCACATGGCATTTGTAATAACATGTACATAAATAGTTTATTTTGTATTTGCCTACATTATGTATTTTATCAGTGTTATTATTAACCAATCATTATTGCCTCATTATTTTTTCATATAATGCATTTTATGCCATTTAAAGGCTATTGATGGCTTAAGTCAGTTTTTATAGCAACAACAACAACAAAAACAACAAAAATATTACAGTATATTAATACTTTGTAAATTATTAGAGTTTGGGGATCGCAAATCATTTGAATCAGTTCGGGAGTTCAGAGCGGTTTCGCGAATCATTTGAGTCAGTTCGGGAGTTCAAAGCGGAATCGCGAATCATTTGAGTCAGTTTGGGGATTGCGAATTATTTGAATCAGTTCGGGAGTTCGTAGCGGGATCGCGAATCATTTGAGTCATTTTGGGAGTTCGGAGCGGGATCGCGAATCATTTGATTCAGTTATGGGGATCGCAAATCATTTGAGTCAGTTCGGGAGTTCAAAGCGGAATCGCGAATCATTTGAGTCAGTTATGGGGATCGCGAATCATTTGAGTCAGTTTGGGGATCGCAAACCATTTGAATCAGTTAGGGAGTTCTGAGCGGGTTTGCGAATCATTTGAGTCAGTTCGGGAGTTCAAAGCGGGTTCGCGAATCATTTGAGTCAGTTTGGGGATCGCGAATCATTTGAATCAGTTCGGAAGTTCGTAGCGGGATCGCGAATCATTTGAGTCGGTTATGGGGATCGCGAATCATTTGAGTCAGTTTGGGAGTTCGGAGCGGGATCGCGAATCATTTGAATCAGTGAGATTCAAATGATCAGTGCTTTACAACCATAGGACAGGAAGAGCTAAATAAACTTATCACTGTATCTAAACCAACAACATGTTTATTAGATCCTGTACCAACTAAATTACTGAAAGAGCTGTTACCTGTAGCCGAAGAACCGCTTCTTAATATCATTAACTCGTCGTTATCTTTAGGACACGTCCCAAAACCATTCAAGCTGGCGGTTATCAAGCCTCTTATTAAGAAACCAAAACTAGATCCTAGTGTACTGGCAAATTATAGGCCTATTTCAAATCTTCCATTTATGTCTAAAATTTTAGAAAAAGTTGTGTCTGCTCAATTGAGCACCTTCCTGCATAAAAATTATCTGTATGAAGAATTTCAGTCAGGTTTTAGGCCCCACCATAGCACAGAAACTGCACTTGTTAAAATCACAAATGACCTGCTTCTTGCGTCAGACCAAGGCTGCATCTCATTTCTAGTCTTACTTGATCTTAGTGCTGCGTTCGACACCATCATGACATACTCATAGATCGATTACAAAACTATACAGGTATTCAAGGGCAGGCTCTAAGATGGTTTAGATCCTACCTGTCCGATCGCTACCATTTTGTTTACTTAAATGGGGAGCCATCTCATTTATCATCAGTAAAATATGGAGTGCCACAAAGGTCCGTCCTAGGTCCCCTTCTATTTTCAATATACATGTTGCCCCTTGGTAATATTAATAGAAAATACGGAATTAGCTTCCACTGTTATGCTGATGATACTCAGCTATACTGTATATCTCAACGAGACCAGATGAAACTTCTCAATTATCTAAGCTAACAGAGTGTGTTAAAAATGTAAAAGATTGGATGACAAATAATTTTCTCCAATTAAATTCGGATAAGAAGGAGATCTTAATTATTGGACCAAAAAACACTACACAGAATCTTGTAGATTACAATCTGCAACTAGACGGATGTACTGTTACTTCCTCTACAGTCAAAAATCTGGGTGTTATATTAGACAGCAATTTGTCTTTTGAAAATCATATTTCCTATGTTACAAAAACTGCATTCTTCCATCTTAGAAACATTGCCAAGCTACGAAACATGTTATCTGTTTCTGATGCAGAAAAGCTAGTTCATGCATTCATGACCTCTAGACTGGACTATTGTAATGCACTTCTAGGTGGTTGTCCTGCTTCTTCAATAAACAAGCTACAGGTCGTCCAAAATAAAGCAGCTAGAGTCCTTACGAGGTCAAGAAAATATGATCATATTACCCCAATTTTACAGTCTCTGCACTGGCTACCTATTAAGTTCCGTATCAGTTACAAATTATCATTACTTACCTATAAGGCCCTAAATGGTTTAGCTCCAGCGTACCTAACTAGCCTCCTACCACATTACAACCCATCACGCACCCTAAGGTCACAAAACGCTGGACTTTTGGTCGTTCCTAGGATAGCAAAGTCCACTAAAGGAGGTAGAGCTTTCTCACATTTGGCTCCCAAACTCTGGAATAGCCTTCCTGATAATGTTCGGGGTTCAGACACACTCTCTCTGTTTAAATCTAGATTAAAAACACATCTCTTTCGCCAAGCATTCGAATAATGTATCTTTTAAATTGTGAGTGTAGTTGCATCTGATCAAAGGTACATTTTTATTCATTAGCTTGGGTTAAACTAATTTTACTTTGTTGGATCAGCAGCTATGCTAATGATGTCTGTATTTTGTTTCTATGTTTTGCCACGGGATGTAACTAGGATTTACACAAGCTCCAGTCTGGATCCAGAACACCTGAGAAGAGATGATGCTGACCCTCAGAGGACCCCAGATGATGCTAACCCTGAATCAACAAACAGAACTAACAATTATTCCTAAATGTGTGACTGAATCATATAATAACTTAATAATATTGATAGTTCATCGTCTAGCTGACTACGTCTTGTATTATTATTATTATTATTATTATTTTTTAGTTTTTCTAAAATCCTGTCAAATGTGCACAAACTACTAGCTACTATTAAATATTGTAGAAACATAATTTTCTGTAAAGTTGCTTTGTAACGATTTGTTTTGTAAAAAGCGCTATACAAATAAACTTGAATTGAATTGAATTGAATTGAGAGTTCTGAGCGGCTTCGCGGATCATTTGAATCAATTCGAGAGTTCAAAGCAGGTTCGCGAATCATTTGAGTCAGTTCGAGAGTTCAAAGCGGGTTGGCGAATCATTTGTCAGATTGGGGATCGCAAACCATTTGAATCAGTTCGGGAGTTCGGAGCGGGTTCGCGAATCATTTGAATCAGTTCGAGAGTTCAAAGCGGGTTCGCGAATCATTTGAGTCAGTTTGGGGATCGCGAATCATTTGTGCGGGAGTTCGTTGCGGGATCGCGAATCATTTGAGTCAGTTATGGGGATCGCGAATCATTTGAGTCAGTTTGGGAGTTCGGAGCGAGATCGCGAATCATTTGAATCATTTCGAGAGTTTGGAGCAGCTTCGCGGATCATTTGAATCAATTCGAGAGTTCAAAGCGGGTTCGCGAATCATTTGAGTCAGTTTGGGGATCACAAATCATTTGAATCAGTTCGGGAGTTCAAAGCGGGTTCGCGAATCATTTGAGTCAGTTTGGGGATCGCGAATCATTTGAATCAGTTCGGGAGTTCGGAGCGGGATCACGAATCACGAAAGATTTGCGCTCGTAAATTTTCAAATTGGCCATAACCTTTAGTTTGTTGCTGCCAACTGGGGTGGCAGCAGGAGTGGCAAGCCTTTCTTTTAGGGTGTCACCAGTTGATTGATACCTTTGTCGCAAAATTGTTATGCTTGTTCCTGCAATAATAATAATATGATAGTCTGTTCATTTTTCAGAAGAATATTATATATTATTACTCTGCCAGCTGGAACTGCTTATAGGAATAATGTAGTGGGTAACATCTGCTGGAAAAAAATGTGGATTTTGCTTCTTGCAACATTTCACATTCACAGATGCAAATATTAATTTCCTATAACTTTAATGACGTTTTAAGTCTCAAATAGTTTTTTTCTTTTTTCTTTACATTTGTAAGGTATTAAACACCCCCATTTTTCTTTGATTTATTTTTTGTTGTTGTCATTGTGTATCATTTTTATTTGTTTGTGATTGTATACTGTCTCTGAGCGTTAATAATAAAATGTATAAAGAAAAACAAGCTGGTGCCCCGTGCTGATTAAAATGGTGCAAATGCAATGAAAACAATTATATTATTTAATATAATATATTAAATGCAATTCACATCATCAAATGCCGTTACATATGAAGTGTCTGTATTATTTGTGTTTTTATCTTATTTGTTTTGCAGAAATGGTTCTGCTTGTTTTATGAAAATTCATAACCTATATTAGATAGTTTTCCTTTTTTATACATTGTCTTTATATTTTTATATTGTTCTTTTTATTATCTGTATTGTCACTGCCATTCTGTTGCACTGTGGAGTTTCTGTCCCTAAAACAAATTCCTTGGACTGAACAAAATTATAAATGCAACGCTTTTGTTTTTGCCCACATTGTTCATGAGCTGCACTCAAGGTTCTAAGGTTTTTCTATGTACAAAAAAACGCTGATCTAGAGCATCCCAAACATGCTCAATGTCCGGTGAGTATGGTGGCCATGCAAGAACTGGGCTGTTTTCAGCTTTCAGGAATTATGTATGTACAGATCCTTGCAACATGGGGCCATGCATTATCATGCTGCAACATGAGGTGATGGTCCTGGATGTCTGTGCAGTCTTGATAACTCTCTGCAAAGCCTTTTTGTCAGCTGCAAAGGTACTTCTATACCACACCAGTAGACCACACTGTATGTGAGGATACTCTTAATGGAGCAGCGGTAGAATTACAACAAGTTACCTTTCCTTAGCATTCTTAAAAAGTATAACCGCTTAATTAATGCCATGATGTTTATTGTCCATGTTTCTCTGAGATATGTGTGCCCAGACATTTTAAGATGAACACTCTCACCACCATCTCATCATCTCTGGTGATCAACCCCACCACAGTCATATCATCCACGGATTTGAAAACTCTGTTGGATTTATACGATAGTATGTAGTCATGTTTGTACAGAGAATAGAAAAATGGGCTTAGCACACATCCCTGTGGGACTCCTGTGCCAAAATTGAGGAATTATTTCAGCCCATTCTCACTGACTATGGCTAGTTGGAACAGTGCACTTCAACAAAGAAAGACTGAATATATTTGTAAATACCTCACCCAGCTCTGCAGCACCTGGGATGCCATCTAGACCAGCTTCTTTCGTGTGTTTATTTTACATCCAGAATGAGGTCCAGCAGGGTGAATGACAAATCTCTGGATGTTTGCAGTAGAACCTTGACTAATAGTAGTCCCAGTTATTTTCCCTTCAAAGTGTCTGAAGAACTAGTTAAGCTGCTTTGCCTCTAAAGCACTGCTGTTGTTCTGTCCAGTGATGTAGTGAATCCCCTGCCATCCAAGTTGGTGAAATGATTTTCTGTGGGTTGTTTTTGCATCCCTGATGACCTTTTTTAAGTTCATTATGGCTGTACTGTACTGCTGCATGTCAGCAAGAGTTTTACATTCTTGGTCAACCATGGCTTGCTGTTCAGAAAGATGTGAATCTGTTTCACAATGGTCACATTATCTATGCAGCATTTTATATAAAATAGCACAGAGGATGTGAAAATGTCAATGTTATCATCCACAAATGCAGTCCAGTCAGTGATTTACCTCTTCAAGACAAAAAGTGCTCATCTGCAATATGTCTATAGGACTTTTTCTATCAGATGTCAAACAGGCATTTATTAGATGCCCTGACCTGTGACCATTATGTTTAAAGTACTCTTTACAGAAAACAGTGACCATTTGACACAAGATCAACATCAAAATGCAATTGCTTTGCCTGTTCCTGCTGGTGGCCGGTAGTTCCTGCTGGTGGTTTACCAAAGAGGATGACAAGAAGGAAAGTGTCAAGGAGGAAATTGTTGGGACAGTGATTGGAATAGACCTCGGGACGACCTACTCCTGGTGAGAATTTAAGAGTTTGGATTCATATACAGGGTTCACTTGATTAATAGTGTGTGTGTTTTTGTATGTGTATATACTGTACATACCCCCGCGCACGCGTGCACACACACACACACACACACACACACACACATATATATTCTTTTAGTTGTACACACACACACACAAACATTATTACTATATATATATATATATATATATATATATATATATATATATATATATATATATATATATATATATATATATATATATATATTGCTCAGCATTAAAACATTTCTCTATTTATATTTAACATATGAGTTTGTGCTCATTCTATATTAATTTGCTCCAGTGTTGGAGTGTTCAAGAACGGCCGTGTTGAGATCATCGCCAATGATCAGGGAAACCGCATCACTCCGTCATACGTGGCCTTCACTACCGAAGGTGAGAGACTCATCGGAGACGCTGCGAAGAACCAGCTGACCTCTAACCCTGAGAACACCGTCTTTGACGCCAAGAGGTTAATCGGCCGCACATGGGGCGACTCGACCGTGCAGCAGGATATTAAATACTTCCCCTTTAAGGTACACATGTCTGCCAGCCTGTGTCTGAACTGTATTTGTCTCTTTGTATTCAACGAGGACACTAAACACCTGCTGTGTCTCTTCCAGGTATTTGAGAAGAAGAACAAGCCTCACATCCAGCTGGACATCGGATCAGGTCAGATGAAGACTTTCACCCCTGAGGAAATCTCTGCTATGGTTCTGACTAAAATGAAGGAGACTGCAGAGGCTTGTATTAGGGGTGTAACGGTTCACAAAATTCACGGTTCGGTTCGATACGATACACTGATGTCACGGTTCAGTTCGGTACGTTTTAGATACAGCAAAATGTAAAAACATCTCAACTTTTTAGAATGCCGCAAGCGCACCGCGGGTCATGTGACAAGAACTAACCAATCAGCTTCATCATTTCCCATAACAACGTTGAAAGCTCAGCCAAGATGAAGGAACAGCTGATCATAGTTGTATATGGATTGCAATTCTGAAATAAATTTAGTAGCAGCGCTAACCTACTGGAAGCGATTTTTAGAGCTGCAAATCCATTTATCGTTTGCTGAAATATCCACGTCTCATGGAGAGAGCACTTCATTGTTGCTTAGCAAAGGCAGACGCTTCAGGAGCGCTTCTGCCCGAGCGCTTTGGAAAGGAGGAGAAAGACGCGCCTAGCGTTTTCCATGCGTTTTTAGGCGCGATATGTGAACGGCCCCTAAGGCGCTCGCTCACTCAGCACACGCTGAAGGCTCGTTGCGAAATGTCTAATGCATGTAACAGACCAGAAATAGAAGATCCTCCAATAACCAACAGGTCTGTTTGGGTGCACTTTGGATTCCCTGTAAGCTATAATGGTGATGATAGAATGAATGGTAATTCCCAGATACTGACACACTAAGGTGATGTCGGAGGAAATGAGTTGACATCTTTCAAGTATTCCCGCTGGTGTTTTTTTTTTTGTATTCCCGCTGGTGTACCCAGATGTTGCAGATGCGACATACCGTTGTTTTTTTATCCACCACTCTCTTGCCATCACCATTATAGCTTACAGGGAATCCAAAGTGCACCCAAACACCAGACCTGTTGGTTATTGGAGGATCTTCTATTCCTGGTCTGTTAAACGCATTGGCTATTTTGCAACGAGCCTTCAGCGCGTACTGAGTGAGCGAGCGCCTGACTGAATAGCCTAACATAAACATATAAGTTGGTGTTTTTTTTCTTCTTCGGGGGTGTCAGGGGCGTTGCCTGTTACGTTGTTTGGGTTATTGGGCTATCTTGTTGAATGCATATCATTATATTTCACTTTTTTTTTCAAATAACTATAATTAATAGTTCCAATGAACCGTTCGGTACATAATGCGTACCGAACCGAAAGCCTCGTACTGAACGGTTCAATACGAATACCTGTATACACCCTTAATATATATATATATATATATATAAATGAAAAGAAAACATAATACAAAAAGATTAGAAAGGTATTTAGATTTCTTTAAGAATAGAATTAGAATAGTGAGTGTTAAAGTTAGAGGGTCAAATAAAGATGGAAGAGATGTTTTTAGCCGATTCTTGAAGATGGCTAAGGACTCAGCTGTCCGGATTGATTTGGGGAGGTCATTCCACCAGGAGGAAACATTTAATTTAAAAGTCCATAAAAGTGACTTTGTGCTTCTTTTGGATGAACAATCATGCAACGTTCACTTGCAGAACGCAAGCTTCTAGAGGCACATAAGTCTGAAGTAATAAATTTAGGTAAATGGGTGCAGAGCCAGTGGTAGTTTTGTAGGCAAACATCAATGCCTTAAATTTTATGTGAGCAGCTATTGGAAACCAGTACAAATTGATGAGCAGAGGTGTTCTTTTCTTCTCATTAAAATGTATCTTCTGTATTAATGGTAAAGGTTTGATAGAACTGGCTGGAAGAACTGCCAAAAGAACATTGCAATAGTCCAGCCTGGACAGAACAAGAGCTTGAACAAGGAGTTGTGCAGGATCTTCCAAAAGAAAGGGCCTGATCTTCTTGATGTTGAATAAAGCAAATCTGCAGGATCGGACAGTTTTAGCTTTATATATATATATATATATATATATATATATATATATATATATATATATATATATATATATATATATATATTTGACCCTTGACCAAAAAACAGTCTTAAAGGGTTAGTTCACTGAAAAATGAAAATTGTCATTGATAACTCACCCTTGTGTTGTTCCAAACCAGTAAGACCTCCGTTTATATTCGGAACACAGTTTAAGATATTTTAGATTTAGTCCGAGAGCTCTCAGTCCCTCCATTGAAGCTGTGTGTACGGTATACTGTCCATGTCCAGAAGTGTAAGAAAAACATCATCAAAGTAGTCCATGTGACATCAGAGGGTCAGTTAGCATAGTTTGAAGCATCGAAAATAGATTTTGGTTCCGTGTCTGTTGTGAGAGAGTTCAAAACAAAACAGTTTGTCATATCCAGTTTGCGAACAAATCATTCGACGTAACCGGATGTTTTTGAACCAGTTCACCAAATCGAACTGAATCGTTTTAAATATTGTGTTACGTTTATGAACTTGTGTTTCCTTATTTGGTCATCTTCCTTTTCTTGTTTTTGGTAATTGATTATTCCCCACCTGTCTCCAGTTCCCTCATTACGTGTTTAAATACCCAGTCTGTTCAGTTCTCCCTCGTCCGTGATTGTTTGTACATGTGTCAATGAATGTAAATGTGAACCTGTATGTTAATGTAACTTTGTCTTCTTCGTCATCTAGTAAACTCCTCATTTGTTCCATATCCTCCTCGAGCACTTTATCCTTTCGTTTAGCACTACACCAATTTGTAACAGAATCACGGACCTAAGCAGTTCAGTTTATTTAGCAGCGTTTTTCCTTCTTTTTGGGTTTTGATATTTTTTTCCCCTCTGGGAAATCCCAGCAGTCCGTCTCCTATGCCTGGAGCAACTGGACCATTCACTGGAGGACCATACCAGGGACTTTCTAGATCTGGTGTGCCTTACCCACTTCCCCGACCGCTCGCTCTCTAACTTCTTCTTCACCGGCCTGAGCGAGCGGTGTAAGGCACGCCTACCAGCGAACGGTCCCAAGAGGATTTTGCCGCTTTTGTGGAGTGGGTGCTGGCGAAAAATGGATCTTCATTCACCTTCAGCACCGCCGAAGAGGATATCTCCAGCCCCACTCCCGACCCAGAGACCAGCCAACCACCTTCCCGACAAACTGAGCCAGAGCCCACCGCAGCCGCAGAGCCCAAGCCATTCACTGACAAGAAGCAGGATCTCGAGAGTGCGACTGACCAGGTGTGTGAGCCGGCAACACCATGCATCGTGGGAGTCTTCGTGGAAATTGAGGGCGTGGAGGAAAGCCCTGCCCACACTTCCGTGACTGAGGGTGAGCTGTATGCGGTCTCGGGAAAGAATATGGAGCAACTTATGGACCTTATGGACTGGTCTATGGAGGTAATCCCTAATTTTCCTGTTTCTCTCTGGTTCCCGTCCAGCCCTGATCCCCCTGTATACCCTCTCAGTCTCCCACTCCTACCTCCTCCAGTCAGTTTCTATGCTCCATTTCCGCTGGTTCCGCCCAGCCCTGAATTTTCTGTTTCTCCGCTGGTTCCGCCCAGCCCTGAATTTTCTGTTTCTCTGCTGGTTCCGCCCAGCCCTGAATTTTATGTTTCTCCAGTGGTTCCGCCCAGCCCTGAATTTTCTGTTTCTCCGCTGGTTCCGCCCAGCCCTGAATTTTCTGTTTCTCCGCTGGTTCCGCCCAGCCCTGAATTTTCTGTTTCTCCGCTGGTTCCGCCCAGCTCTGAATTTCCTGTGTCTCCTGTATTCCCTCCCAGCCTCCCTCTCCCACCTCCTCCTAGACCTGCCAGTCCCTCTGCTTCACTTCCGCTGGTTCCGTCCAGCCCTGATCCTCCTGTGTTTCCTCCCATCCTTCCTCTCTCTCCTCCTCCTAGACCAGCCAGTTCCTCGACATCATCTCTGCTGGTGCCAGTTAGTCCCGCAGCTCACCCTCAGTCCGCGCCATCTGGGCGCGATGGTTCGCCGCTGGATTGCCAGTCTCCAGCTCCGCCTTGGCGTGTTAAGGCCCTGTCTCTGCCTCGAGCCTCCGAGCCCTGGACTCCACAGTCATTCGACCCAGTGGCTCCGCCTTGGCTCTTAGCTCCCTCGTCTTCATCGTGGCCTGGCATCCCACCTGCTCCACTGGGCTCCCTTGTCCCTCCGGCTCCAGCTTGGTCAGTCGTCGACCATCCGCCGCCTCGGGACTCCATTCCTCTTGTTTCACCTCGTCACTCCATCCCTCCGGCTCTGTCAGGCTCCTCCTTCCCTCTGGTTCCACCTCCATCCTCGGTCGCTCCGGCTCCACAGCGGTCTTCCAGGACCCCGCCTCCGCCTTGGTCGCCTGAGCCTTCTGCTCCACCTAGGCCCTCCGGATCCTCGATGTCACCCTGTCTCTGCGGCTGTGCTGCTCCATCTTGGCTCCTCACCCACTGGTGCAGTCTACGCCTGTCGGCCCCCTGGTGTCATCAGCTCATTCATCACCATGGCCCAGCGGTTTTAGAGGTGACAAAAAGGCGACAAATGGCATGGATAGCAGTGGTAAGGATGCCAAGATTACCTTCGATAAAACTCCAACACACATGATGGTGTGTTCAAAGCATTTTCACAAAGGTAAGTTACAATTACTCTCTATAAATGTTAACTAGCATGACATGGCTAGAAAATGAGCTTAAGTTACCAATTTACTAAAGCATAACGTTAATCAGTTTTAAATGTTGTACATCTAGGCTACATTGCAATTTATGTAGTGACTGTGTTTGCAGGCAAACCTGCCTATGAAATGTTGGAGTGTGATCCTGCTTTGATTACAGGAATAAATTATTTAGTTTATAATATATTAAAATAGAAAACAGTCATTTTAAATGGTCTGTCATGGCGTCATGTTAGAATTATACACCATGCTCACATCTAATATGTAAATGTTTTTTTTGTTTTCCAAAAGATTTTGTAATGTCTCTTCTCACATGTAATGTATTTTAGCCATGTCCGTAAATGAAATGCACATAGATTGAATGAAATTCTGCCTCCTTTATTTGTATTAAGGAAGAATTGTGCAAAATCAGTGTTCTTTGGTAGCAAAAACAATTACATAATTTAAATAGTAGTAACAACCAACTTAATTTCAGTTTCTTTACATATTTAACATGTAAATACATTTAGATAAATACATTAACATTTAAATACATTTACATGATACATTTACATTATAAAGAGTCCATAGAAATAATGAGAAACTGGAAATGTAGGATTATATTCTGTTTTTCACTCTTAATTTTTCATTATTTTCATGCCAGGACACTAGCCTATCATGCCATACCATGTAAACGGGCCAAACTTACCCATAATTCTTGGCTTTCTGATAACATTGCCGCCCAGTTGGTCACATATGTTAGCGATCTCTATACTGCGTAAACATGAACATTAATACATAATTATAGTAGACAGGTGAAGAACATGTGACGCGACATTCCCGCATCCGTGCGCACACTCTTTCTCACCTCATGTTTGCAGCTGTCTGCAAATGATCATAACTGATAGATAACTTTGCTCGGGACAAGACAACAGTAGTCCGGCACCAAGAAAAAAACATAAAAAGGCCAAGATGAGGCCCGTCCATCACATGTTCCCTTCCAAAAATTAACCATAGTGTCGAACGAAGCACTAAGATCCAATAAAACTAATAGAGAGATACACCCACGATCAGATGATAAGAGCAGATCATTTGTAACTCTAAGGAGAGCAGTCTCAGTACTATGATACGGTCTAAATCCTGACTGGAAATCCTCACATCTACCATTTTTCTCTAAGAAGGAATATAATTGTGAGGATACCACCTTTTCTAGTATCTTGGACAGAAAAGGGAGATTCGAGATTGGTCTATAATTAACTAGTTCTTTGGGGTCAAGTTGTGGTTTTTTTATGAGAGGCTTAATAACAGCCAGTTTGAAAGTTTTGGGGACATATCCTAATGACAATGAGGAATTAATAATAGTCAGAAGAGAATCTATGACTTCTGGAAGCACCTCTTTTAAGAGCTTAGATGGTATAGGGTCTAACATACATGTTGTAAGTTTAGATGATTTAACAAGTTTATACAATTCTTCCTCTCCTATAGTAGAGAATGAGTGGAACTGTTCCTCAGGGGGTCTATAGTGCACTGTATGATGCGATACTGTAGCTGACGGCTGAATGGTTGCAATTTTTTCTCTAATAGTATCGATTTTAGAAGTAAAGTAGTTCATAAAGTCATTACTGCTGTGGTGTTACTAACTATTAATAAGCAAATTAAGAATTTATTGAGAGAAATTTCGTGGTTATTAGTTAACAAGTGTTACCTATTCTAAAGTGTTACCAAAACTTTATCTGCAGCCAGAACTAACTCTGATGTAAAATCACCAAACTCTTTAATAAAGTCTGTATGGTGGCCTGGTGGCCTGTATACAGTAGCCAGTACAAACATAACGGGATTTATTATTAACATTTGTTTCTCTGGATAATGTTATATGAAGCACCATTACTTCAAACGAGTTATACTTGAAGCCTGCCCTCTGAGAAATCCTGAAAACTTTGTTATAAATTGAAGCAACACCTCCCCCTTTGCCTTTTAGACGCGGCTCATTATTATAACAGTAACCTTTGGGGGTGGACTCATTTAAAATAATTTAATCAACAAGTTTTAGATAGGTTTCTGTCAAACAGCACATCTAGATTATGATCAGTGATCATATTATTTGCAAAAAGTGTGTAGAAAGGGACCTTATATTCAATAAGCCAGCTTTATCATTTGTTTATTTGTATTGCATCTGTTTTTTATTTGTTGAACCTGAGTTAAATTGTTCATCTTAATTTGGTTTGGACATTTTTTTGTATTTTCCAGTTCGGGGACCAGACACAATCACAGTGTGGTTATAACCTAAACCAAGCCATTCATACAAAACACACATCCGGCTCATTTTTTGAGATGCACAACTATGACTGCTGCACTTGTTATAAAATTATACGAGGCCGTGGCTAATGGGGCTGCTGTCCAGGCTGGAGTCTTTTCTGGAGAAGAAGACATTGGTGAGTCCCTCTACAACCTTTAATGATGACCACGTCTAGGGCTGGCCTGTATAACCACACCAAGTCTCTTGTGAGATGATTGAGGACTGAAATGTGTTGAACAGGTGACCTGGTGCTTCTGGACGTTTGCCCTTTGACCCTGGGTATTGAGACAGTCGGAGGAGTTATGACCAAACTCATTCCCAGGAACACTGTTGTGCCCACCAAGAAATCCCAGATCTTCTCCACCGCTTCTGACAACCAGCCAACCGTGACCATCAAAGTTTATGAAGGTGAGCAACACTTAATTTACTTGATTTAATTCTCAATTTACTTTTCTCAATTTTTTAGTTAGTTTACATGAAAATGGTTTTAATGGTTTAGTTTTTGATTTTGAAGATAAAACAAAGCAAAAAATGTTGCTGGTTTGTTATGGGGGTCATTTGATGGTGCTAAAAAGAACATTATTTGGTGTAGTTGTAACGGAGGCCAACGAGTAGTGCTGTGCAGGTAAACCTCACTCCCCGATCTCAAGAGACGCACTAGCGACAGATGCTAGTGGCTGTAGCCATTTAGCCTCCTTGTTAGTGTGTCCGCCTCCCATGCCGGAGACCAGGGTCTACGTGATATGCCGTTACCCACTAGAAAAGGCCAAGGATTTCCGTATACCCACTTCAAAAAGCATGAGGATACGTAGCAACTTCGTTTTGTGTCAGAACTTTCACACTTTCATTCATAAATTCACCCCGTCTGTGTTTGCGAAGTGATTGAATCACGGAATCCAGTCAAAAATGGATCTGGCTGTATAAAGCAGAACGTCACAGAATTTGTCTATTTTTGAATGAATACATCTACAGTAGAGTTATACAATGAATCAAATATTGATATGGACTAGTATATATGAATATTAAAGTTAAAAGAGATTACAATTGTTCTATGTGTCTCTGGGAATGAGTGCTCAATATGTGCATTTTTGTCATTCAAATACACACAATGATCACTGTGTTTTCCCCCACACCTACTCCACCCTCACCACGCCCCCAGCTATGACTAGATGCCAACTGTATGTATTGCTCTTGTCTTAACAATCAAAACTGAAAGTGTATGATGTCCTGCCATCGCTTTTTTCCCCTGTTGATTCTGCATCACGGTCTGCTCTGTACAGTTGGAATCTCAACATATTTAACAGGTTGTCCAGTATGGCGTTATTCAGCCAGGTTTCCGTGAAATCCTTATTTGTCCAGGAGAGCAGAAGTTGTTCATCCATTTTGTTGGGTAAAGGGTGGAGATTTGGCAGATCGATGCTAGGCAATGGTGTTTTGAAATCCACGATGCCTGAGCTTCATGAGCGCACCAGCTCTTGTGGTGTGTTCTGCCAAATGTTCAGCAGGGAAAAAAAAAACACTTTACTTTACAAATTACTTTTGCGGGAAGTCGAGGCCTAGTGGTTAGAGAGTTTGACTCCTAACCCTAGGGTTGTGGGTTCGAGTCTCTGGGCCGGCAATACCACAACTTAGGTACCCTTGAGCAAGGCACCGAACCCCCAACTGCTCCCTGGGTGCCGCAGCATAAATGATGAACACTGCTCTAGGTGTGTGTTCATATCTTTTCACTTCCGTAGCCAGATGGCAAAAACTGAAACACTTAGGAGTTTGTTCCCCCAGGCCATCAGGCTCCTAAACTCAAAACCCAGCATCTACATGTCTCCATTTAATATTCACTTGATAAGTAAGATATGTATTATTCCCTACCTCACATTGGCATACTGATAGTGTCAATCTGTTTGCACATTTGCCTCTTGTACATTCCTGTGTATCTTAATCTTTAAGACTACAGTGTACTTTCCTGCACATTTTCAATTCTATATTTAATTCTACAGTATACATCTTATTTATATTTTATAATATTTTTATTGTTTAGTTTTATTAATACATATTAATTTATATTTATGTTGTGTTGTATTCTTTAATAATTGCAATGTCCATGGAGCGGAACTGACTCACATTTCACTGCTGGTTATATATACTCTATATAATTGTGTATGTGATGAATAAAAATCTTGAATATTGGATGGTGAAAATGACAGATGCCATTATTTCACTCTCTTTTATAGCATTGTCAAGCTTTGCCTTTCTTATTGTTTTGAAAATGTGACCTCTAGCTGCGACAGCAATATGGTATATGGTATGTGGTGCCTTTAATATTCAGAGTAGAATCTGTTCTCACTCTTTCCCTCAATCTTTCCAGGCGAGCGTCCGCTGACCAAGGATAACAACCTCCTAGGCATGTTTGACCTGGACGGCATCCCTCCAGCTCCCTGCGGTGTCCCCCAAATTAAGGTCACCTTCGAGATTGATGTCAACAGCATTCTGCGTGTCACCGGAGAGGACAAAGGCACAGGTAACAAGAACAAGATCGCCATCACCAACGACCAGAACCGTCTGACCCCCGAGGACATCGAGCGCATGGTGAAGGAGGCCGAGCACTTTGCTGATGAGGACAAGAAGCTGAAGGAGCGCATCGACGCCTGCAACGAGCTGGAGAGCTACACCTACTCCATGAAGAACCAGATTAGGAACAAAGAGAAGCTGGGTGGCAAACTGTCATCCGAAGACAAGGAGGCCATCAAGAAGGCCATCGAGGAGAAGATCGAGTGGCTGGAGTCTCACCAGGATGCAGATCTTGAAGACTTCCAGGACAAGAAGAAGGAGCTGGAGGAAATTATGCAGCCCATCATAAGCAAGCTGTACGGCAGCGCTGGCGGACTGCCACCAAAGGATGAAGATGGAAAGGTTGAGTTGTAAATCGTCTAGATTTACAACGTTTTCAGTCGCATGATGCCCTCATCTCTCTAAGTGTACATATTAAACACACTGACATTTTTATACAAGACAGGCGAACCTAAAGCTTCAGATCTCTTCAGGGAAAAACATGGGGGAAGAGTTGCGTTTGTAGTCTAATTTTCTCTTCATTCTGCTGAAGATTCTGTCAGCCCAGTTTGAGGTTTGATTGAGGGTGCAGGAAAAAAAATTATTGACATGTATCATGATTATATCTTCTAAATAGATTTTCTAAAGTGTTAAATTTCTTTAACTTTATTGTACTTGTTATTGGCACATTAAGAGTTATTCACAGTAAGCCGTGAAAAAGTACTCAATGAAGTGTTCACTCTGACGGACACAGCCGAAGTGCGAGCACAAATTCCGCCTCTCAGATGCATGCAATCCTGAATTCAGTTGTCTTTCACAGCTTATTGCTATAATAAGGTCAAATTCACACACACACACTTATGTCAAAGTACACAGTCTGTTGTGTAATACGTAAACATAAGCCAATTGGATGTGCAACATTATATTAAATCAGTGGATTTGTTATAAACTGAGTAATAAACTGTAGCCACCTATTTCACTAATGTTAATCAAAAACAACATGAATCACTTTTTGAATTTCTATTATGGATCAATTTATATGTAGTTCATATACTAAGATTATAGTGTAGTATTTTTATATTTGATTATTCAGTTTCTTTAGTATTTATTAAGACATATTAATTTTAGGATGATGTATGTATTTATTTAATTTGACAGTTTTGCCTATTGTATTTGTCCTATTGTTTATTTTATTTACCAGTTTAATGTTTGAAAGAAGCAAATGAGAGGAAGGAGCTACAATATGTGGTAATGTCAAACAATGCTGCCATCAGCAGGGCTGGAAAGCTTCACTCCACCCTGTCGAGGTTGGCTGCCGGGGCTTTGTATAAACATCTACCATCAAGCTGATTAAGGAGTTGGGAATCCATGGTTAAACTGTGCACAAGACCATCAGAGCAGTGGCAGATGCTTCAGAAAACTACAGTCAGTGGCTATGGTTAAGGAGGAAAGACCCAAACTGGGCCCCAAGAAAATAGGGGGAGTAGGGTGAAAGACGACACACAGACAGAACAAAATGCTGATAATCATTTTGAAATTGATTAGAACAAGTAGGCACTGCACAAAAGTTGTCACACTGAAACACCCTGCTAAGAAGCTTCAGGTGTGCTCATGCTCAGGTGAGCCCTGCTCTCGCTTGTTGAAGCCCTAAGACTGACAAGAGCAGCTTCCAAATCTTCAGTACCTATTTTGCTGGATCTGTCCACTGCTTTTGAAACTGTTAACCACCAGATCCTCCAGTCAAACTTCATGGCAAAAGGGGAATCTCAGGAACTGCACTCCACTGGTTTAAGTCTTACCTCTCAGATACACTGTAAAAAATAAGTGTAATTTTAACTGTAAAATTTTGTAAAAACGCTACGGAAAAAAACTGATAATAGGTTAACAGTAAGTTCCCGTACTATATACAGGGAAAAACTGTAAAAGATCTAACAAAGCATTTAATGTAAATTTACAGTAAAATTCTGTTAATTATACAGCTTTTAGAAGTAAAAAAAGAACAAATCAATGTATAATTTACAGTCTAAAACTGTAAACTGATATTCCCAGAATTCCCTGCGTGACACTCCACGTTTGAAAGTATTTTGTTTAAATAATCATGTTTTTAAATAGTTCTTGTTATCAGTTATGTACATTTGAGCTTTATGTTACATCTTCTGTTGCTTAATGAAAGTTTTTTGCATTATTTAAGTATCACGTGTGTTAGCATGATGGTGTTTTGTGTTTCCATAAATGTGCACCTTCTATATGTTAATATATACTTCTGCTTGTGGTGAAGCTACTTGTGATGAGCTTTGATACTTCATGTGGCTTTCTCTTATACAGTACCATCTTTATTATTAAGGTGGTTGTCAGTATTTTCAAGGTACAAAACAGATTTAATTTTGTGTGTTGTTGAATTTACTGGTTTATATTCACATTTTCTTGTTTGTAAATTACAGCTTTATATTGTAAAATTAACAGTTTTTTGACGTAAATGTGTTTACAGTTTTCTGTATTTTTACAAAATTATTCTGGCAACCACAGCTGCCAAAAAGTTTTTGTAAAAACAACAGGAAATTTTTTACAGTGTAGGTCCTTCAAGGTATCTAGCTACTTGCGTACCTCAGGGCTCAGTGCTTGGACCACTTCTCTTCTCAGTCTACATTTCATCAATAAGTTCTGTCATTCAGAAACATGGTTTCTCCTATCACTGCTATACTGTTCACTCAACTCTACTTCTCATTCCATCCTGATGATCCAATGATAGCTGCTTTCAACTCGGCATATGTTTAACAGTAAAAAAAAAAAACTATTAATGCATTGGAAATTAAGGACCACCTATTTCAAACAATTCTAACAATACTCAATCAGATTGTCTGCAAAAAAGGCGAATGACTCCACTTCTTTTGGACGAGTTTGAATCCTGAAATGACCAGACTATTAAGACCTTTATTATTATTATTATTGTTTTAATTATTACATGATTATTATTATTAAACTCAGTTCTGTCGTTATGATACCAACATCACGTAGTGAGAACAGATAATTGCAATGGACATGCTGCACATGTTTGAAGAAATTATGAATCCTTAGCGGATCGTTTCACAGCTGGAATTAAGCTAAATAAGTCATCAGATAACACGGAAACCAGTTAAACCGTAACACTGGCACTTCTGACATGTTGACGGTATTGAGTCAAAGAATGCCGGCTGAAGGTGTTTTTGTAGATTATGCATTAGTCAGTGGTTATTCTGAATGGATCCGTATAGTAATATGTACAGTCAGGTATAGGCAGCAGGTTTAGTGTTCTTTTGGTGTCTCCCTGTGGTCCTGTTTGGTATCGCAGCTTAACTGGTGCCTATTTATATAAAAAAAATGCTCTAAATAATTTTCTTTTTTTCTATCGGGCAATATATACATTCATTGGGAATTATGAAATCACATAAAAGGGCGAGTGTGTAACAATCAAAACAGACCATCAATTGCTTGCACTAAATTTGGTATTTGTTCAAAGGTTACATGCAATTCGTAGGATTGATTGTATTTGTGAAATAAGATGTATGCTCATGTATTTCTATTTGTAAAGCACAATACGTTTTGCTACACCTCAGGGGGTTTCGCTCACTCTGACCTATGTATGTAGCCTATTTGCAGATCGCTTTCTGTTTGTTTGTGAGTCTACTTTTCCTTTCCGAAGCAGATCAAGTTTGTTTGCAAAATACTGGATTTGTTTGTTTTGTTTTGGCACAGTATTCACTCCATAAAGGTTGAAACAGGATCCGCGCTAGCTTTAGGCAGAGCAGGGCCTCGGGTCTAGGGCCTCGGGCTTTGATGTGAGGCTTCCATAACACCGTCAAGACAGGGAGAAAAATACTAGTCTCTCTGTTCATTCATAATGCAGCTGTGTGAGTAGTCATCTTCTATTTCGGAGTGAATGCAAAAGTTTAGAACACTACTATTTTTTATGTTTTTTTTTTTTAAATAAGTCTCTTATGCTCACCAAGCCTATATTTATTTGATCAAGAAATACAGAAACAAAAACAGTAATGTGAAATAGAAAATAAAGAAGAAAGAAAAAACACGTTTGGGTTTGTATTTATCAGGTGAGCACGGAATTTAATGGCCTTTTTTGAATTGTGATTATGAAAGTGAATAATCCTAATTCTGCTTGCGCAGCATTATTTGGGGTTTTGCGCATTGCACAAAACTTTGCATGATTTGGTCTAATGTTACACGTGACACTGAATCTTCAAATCGCGTATCGATTAGGCAGCTAGAATCACGTGATCAACCAAAAACGAAACCTCATTTTCTTTCCAGTCACGTGAATTCTTTACTTTGCGTGTCGGTATGTTTGAATCCAGGTTTATGAAAGTTGGGTTTTCCCGCAACTCAGATGTTGGTGACTTGGGCAGGTGGACAACATTTGTTTGTCCGTTTTCAAAGATAAAACATTGGTTAACAAACAAACCTAGTGTGTCAAACATAGCTTATAAGGATTTTCTTTTTATACATATAGCCTAATGAATTATAAAGTAAAACGTAAAATAGAATGGAAGGAGATGGCACGAAGGCTTAACTCTACCCCAATTTAACTCTAAAATCAAACCACAAAACTTAATCAAAAACTGAATATGGGACTATAGGTCACTGTCCTGCATCAGGACGTGATTAAACGCTCCAGACTGGTCTTGTAGTGGCACTGAAAGCTGCTGGACTTTATTAGTTCAGACTGTGTCAAGTTCAGTAGGCAACTTCACGAAAGACTTCCTCATTCTGTCTGAAGTTCAAGTGTGACACGAAGGTAAGCGCATTATTGTTATGGTAAATTGTTTTAGTCTCGGATTATCGTACATTATTTTATTTCTATATCAATGAATGACAGTTTCAACTGTAATGGTGTATGCATAAACAAATATAAATATGCTACGTTGTGTTTTCACGTAGACTATATTGGTCCCTTTTTGCATTTACCCTAAATTGACTGTTGACATTGGAAATGATGCATGTGATTTTTCGAGGGTATCAGTTAATATCTTGATTGCCGTTTTAACAGTGTGTGCCTGAATATTTTGTCATTATCTTTAATAGCCTATTTGCCCCTTATTTGATCCGTTTACCTGGAAAATGTCGATTTATATTGTCGTCATTATTTAGTTTCAATGCGTTAAAAATGGTCTTCATCAAACTAGATTGACATGACAATAACATTCTATCCCATTATTGTGAGAGTTCAATGTTTTGGGCTTTTTTTATTGGAGTGGGCAGGATTTGGTGAGCTTTTGGGCTGTAAATGGTCCATCCGCAGTTCACTTCTGAAAATATATTTACTTTTTTTTTCAATATTCCATTAAACTTGCAAACATCAAGTATAATTCTCAGTTCCACGCGCGTGCCCGGGAGAGTAATGAATATTAATGTTTGCTCCACCCACTGAAACAGACAATCTCAGAAACCGAAAAAACCTGCTTATATACAAGTGAGAGCAGAGCAATAAGTTACTGAAACTCAGAGAAAACACGTGTGTGTGTGTGTGTGTGTGTGTGTGTGTGTGTGTCTGTGTCTGTGTGGCATGTGCAAGTTTGGGAACTCCTTGCAGATTCTGTGAAAATGTGAATTATTTGAACAAAATAACAGAGATCATACAAAATGCATGTTATGTTTTATTAAGTACTGTCCTGAGTAAGATATTTTAGATAAAAGATGTTTACATATAGTCCACAAGGCAAAACAATAATAATAATAATAATTGATGAAATCATTTAAATAACCCCATTCAAAAGATTGGAACCCATTGGTTCTTAATGTGTAGTTAACCGGATGATCCACAACTGTTTATTTGTTTTGTTCTTGTTCTGAACAGTTAAACTGAGCACAGTTCTTCAGAAAAATAATCCTCCAGCTTCTGCAGATTCTTCAGTTTTCTGCATCAATTGAGGGACTCAAACAGAACTATTTTTTTCCCCACATTATAAAAAATAATAATAATAATAATAAATGGTCGTGGATTATCCAGGTAACCACACACAGTATTAAGTACCAATGGTTCCCAAATCTTTGAATGGGGTTATTTTAATAATGTAATAATAATAAAAAAATGGTTGTCTTGTGGACTAAATGTAAACATATTTTATGTACAATATGTTACTAAAGACAATACTAAATAAAAAATAACAGGCATTTTGTATGATTTCTCTTATTTTGTTGAGAGGTGGGGTTTAGGGGTTCACAAACTTCTGCATGCCACAGTGTATATATACATATGTAGCATTTTTTTCAGCACTTTGAAGGCTTTTGTATTAGAAATAAACTCATAAAATGCACAAAACTTTGGTTTCACTTTCAAGTTCTTAGATTTGTTATCTAAAAACTTTCCCAGCATGTTGTTGTTAACCAGGAAGTCATCTTTGTTATTATTTAAATTTAAATGAAAAAAAAAAACGAAAAGGAAATTAAGGATTATATCAACAAAAAAGTAACCATATATCCTTGGGTCCTTCTCATAAATAAGCGGCATTTATAACAATATAATATGCACTGTTGTTCAATATTAAATTACAGCTACAGATGCATGATTCATTCGTTTGAAACAAGCAGGATACACAAGAAGCATGTTTCACGCAGATGGTTGAGATGGTAATAAACAAAGTAAACCGTTCCAATGCCTGCACTTACCCAGATAGCACACGTACGTCTGCAAGATGTCTGTTAAAGATCTGGAAAGCATCTGCTGTGTACAAACAATTGATAGATGTCTTTAAGATGTCAGTTTAACATACATTCTAAGTCATAAACACCTTAAAGACTGCTTCAAATCCTTGTATGATCTGGCTCCCTGTTTGATTCATGAACTGTGGGTATGGCCCCTGAGTGAAGCATGTTAATGTGTTCTTGGCTCTCAGCTGAGATTGCAGATGATATTCTTAACTTTAGGACCCCTCTACGTGGTGCCTGTATGAATTCCCTGCAAAGTTTAGATTTTTAAAATTGGAGGTTCGAATCCCAGGGAACACATGATAGGTAAAAATTTGATAGCCTGATTTGCACTGTAGGTCGCTTTGGATAAAAGCGTCTGCTAAATGCATAATTTTAATTTTTAAATTTAAATTTAATTTCCTCGAACTTTGTGATGACTCTTTTGGAACTGTACTTTTACAAACAAATTTTGGCAAGACATTTTAGGTTTCATTAGTAGTAAAATTTATAATGGATTGTGTTCTGTTTTGGAAGGATATGATGCTGGGTTTGAACAGTCTAAAAGAAAAACGCTTCTTGCTAAATTCCACATTCATAGATGCAATTTATTTATTTATTTTAATTTTATTTAGTTTTATCTTGTTGTCATTGTGAAATAATGTTTATTTGTTTGTGATTATATTAATTTGTATAATGTCTTTGATCAATAAAAAATCACCAAAATCTTGTGACCCCTGCTGGTTAAAATCATGAAAATGCAATGAAAATTACTCTAAAACATGCAAATTGCATTTACAAAAGCATTGCAATTATTTTGTATTAATATAAGTAATGCAATTCACATCATCAAATAACATTACATATTAAGTGTCTGTATAACATGTTTTTTTTTTTTTTTAAGTTATTGATGTGCAGGGCTTGTTTTGTTTGTTTTATTGAAAGCTTGTCTAAACAGCAAATAAGAGACTATTAACCTGATGTGATGTCTGCATTTACATCTGCAAGACATATATATTTTAGAGTGTTTGCTCATCTGCAATACATCTATGGGATGTTTCCATCAGATGTCACATATATGCCCTCACCTGTGACCTTTGTTTAAAGTATCATTACAGAAGTGACCATTTGACACAAGATCAAATCAAAATGCGATTGCTCTGTCTGCTCCTGCTGGTGGCCAGTAGTTCCTGCTGGTGGTTTACTGAAGAGGACGACAAGAAGGAAAGTGTCAAGGAGGAAAGTTACAAGAAGGAAAGTTACAAGAAGGAAAGTAACAAGAAGGAAATTATTGGGACAGTGATTGGAATAGACCTCGGGACGACCTACTCATGGTGAGAATTTGGGAGTTTGAAATCATAAACAGGGTTCACAGGATTAATAGTGTGTGCTTGCATGCATGTATGTATGTATGTGTATATGCACATACAGTGCATTAGGAAAGGATTCACAGCCCTCACTTTTTCCACATTTTGTTATGTTACAGCCTTTTTCCAAAATAGATTAAATTTATTATTTTACAAAAAATTATACAAATAATACACCATAATGACAATGTGAAATAAATTAAATTAGTTTGAAATCTATGCAAATTTATATATACAAGTATGTACATATGTAACAATGTAAAATGTGGAAAAAGTGAAAAGGAAAGTGCCGGATGCACTGTGTGTGTGTGTGTGTGTGTGTGTGTGTGTGTGTGTGTGTGTGTGTGTATATATATATATATATATATATATATATATATATATATATATATATATATATATATATGTATGTATGTATATAAATGATAATTATATTGGAATATATCTTTTTGTCATATCAAGTCACCTTTATTTATATAGCGCTTTAAACATGAAAGATTGTGTCAAAGCAACTGAACAACATTAATCAGGACAGTTTGTCAATAATGCAAAACGACAGTTAAAGGCAGTTCATCATTGAATTAAGTGATGTCATCATTCATCTCAATTCAGTTTAAATAGTATCTGTGCAATCATTTGCAATCAAGTCAACGATATCGCTGTAAATTAAGTGTCCCCAACAAAGTAAGCCAGAGGCGAGAGCGGCAAGAAACCAAAGCTCCATCCAGGAATCAGTTCTCCTCTGACCAGACGAAACCAGTAGTTCAATTCCAGGCTGCAGCAAAGTCAGATTGTGCAGAAGAATCATCTGTTTCCTGTGGTCTTGTCCTGGTGGTCCTCTGAGACAAGGTCTTTACAGGTGATCTGTATCTGGGGCTCTAGTTGTCCTGGTCTCCGCTGTCTTTCAGGGCAGTAGAGGTCCTTTCTAGGTGCTGATCCACCATCTGGTCTGGATACGTACTGGATCCGGGCGACTGCAGTGACCCTCTGATCTGGACACAGACTGGATCTGGTGTCTACGGTGACCTCGGAATAAGAGAGAAACAGACTAATATAAGTGTAATGGAGGCCGAGTAGATGTGACAGAAGCTAGTGGCAGCAGTCATTTAGCCTTGTTTTTAGTGCGTCTGCCTCCCATGCCGGAGACACGGGTTCGAGGCCCACTCAGAGTAAGTGCGAGGTGTGGCGGTGAGGACCAGAGAGAGAGGGGTTACATAAGCGTAGATTAACATTTAATCATTTAGCAGGCGCTTTTATCCAAAGTGACTTACAAATGAGAACAATAGAAGAACAATAGATGCAATCAGACCAACAGGAGAACACCAACAGTATACAAGTGCCATGACAAGTCTCAGTTAGTGTAGCACAGAACCCGTAGCTATGTTTTTTTTTTCTTACAAAGAATATGATAGACAAGAAAAGGTAAGTGTTTGTATTAGTTGGTCAAGTGCTGGCGAGAAAGATTGGTCTTTAGATGTTTTTTGAAAATGGGTAGAAACTCTACTGTTCGAATTGTGATTGGGAGGTCGTTCCACCAGCTGGGCACAGTCCAGGAAAAGGTCAACGAGAGTGATTTTGAACCTCTTTGGGATGTCACCACAAGGCGTCGTTCGCTTGCAGAATTGTTGAGTTTAGGTAAGTTGGTGCTGTGCCAGTGGTCATCTTGAAAGCAAGCATCAGTACCTTGAATTTGATGCGAGCAGCTACTGGTAGCCAGTGTAACCTGATGAGGAGAGGAGTAACGTGAGCTTTTTTTGGCTCATTGAAGACAACCCTCGCTGCTGTATTCTGGATCATTTGCAGAGGCTTGACAGTACATGCAGGAAGAGCCAGGAGAGCATTACAATAGTCCAGTCTGGAGAGAACAAGAGCTTGGACAAGAAGTTGTGTGGCTTGCTCTGACAGGAAGGGTCTAATCTTCCTAATGTTGTATAAGGCAAACCTGCAGGACCGGGTCGTTGTAGCAATGTGGTCTGTGAAGCTTAACTGATGATCCATCACAACTCCTAGGTTTCTGACGGTCCTGGAGGGAGTTATAGTTGATGAACCCAGTTGCATAGAGTAGCTGTGATAAAAAGATGGGATAGCTGGAACCACCAACAGTTCTGTTTTAGTAAGGTTGAGCTGAAGGTAATGGTCATATTCCAAGAGCAGTTCTTTTATTTAAACTCACTGATGAGGTAGTAGAATGACGTCAGTTCTATGCTGAAAAAGGTAGTGAGCAGGCCAGTGCTGCACAAAGTGACTGGTGCATGTCATTGTATGTTAGTGGGAGGGGGAGTGGAAGGACCTGGGGGTGTGGGATCTGGGGGAGGGGGGGGTCATAGTTCTGTGGTGCCTGGGGCAGAAGAGGGAAGGGGCGCAAGTGAGAGGAGGTGGAGTCTTCTGTGCAGTGGTGCTGTTTTGTTGGTCAAAGCGAGCGAAGAAGGTGTTCAGCTCATTCAGCAGAGAGATGTTGTTGTCACAGGTCCGTGGTGGGGGGTTGTAGTCTGTAATGTTCTCTATCCCCTGCCACAGGCTCCTAGTGTCTCTGCTGTCACTGAATTGATGAGCTGTCCTCCTGGAGTACTGTCTCTTAGCTTCTCTGATGGCTAGGGACAGGTTGGCCCAGGCAGTCCTCAGGCTCACCTCATCTCCAGCTCTGAAGGAAGCGTTCTGCGTCTTCAGGAGTCTGTAGACCTCCCCTGTCATCCTCGGCTTCTGGTTGGCCCGGACATTGTGAAGTTGTGAAGTTAATCCTCAGTCTGCGGTGTGGAGAATTGGTCATTGATTGTTCTTGTCTTATTTGTGAAGATGCCCTTCTTCTAACGATGTAGAAAGTACATCAGGTGTTATGGGAAGTGTTCTTGGTTCCGGTTTACCTAATTAATGCAGCCTAAAAATCCTTTATGTCTAAGCCAGGTTAAAGAGTTGGGTCTTTAATCTAAATTTAAACTGCAAGAGTGTTTCTGCCTCCCGAACAATGTTGGGTAGGTTATTCCAGAGTTTAGGTACTAAATAGGAAAAAGATTTGCCACCTGAAATTCATTTTGATATTCTAGGTATCAAAGTTTTGAGTTTTGAGAACGCAGCTGACATGGAGGACAATAATGTAACAAGACCTCATTCAAATACTGAGGTGCTAAACCATTCAGGGTTTTATGAGTAATAAGCAAGATTTTAAAACTCATATGATGTTTAATAGGAAGCCAGTGCAGTGTGGACAGGACCGGGCTAATATGGTCATACTTCCTGGTTCTAGTAAGAACTCTTGCTGCTGCATTTTGAACTAGCTGTAGTTTGTTTATTAAGCGTGCATAACAACCACCCAATAAAGCATTATAATAATCTAACCTTGAGGTCATAAACGCATTAATTAACATTTCTGCATTTGACATTGAGAGCATAGGCCGTAATTTAGATATAATTTTTAGATGGGAAAATGCAGTTTTACAAATGCTAGAAATGTGGCTTTCTAAGGAAAGATTGCTACCAAATAACAGGTTAATAGGTTCCTAACTGATGACAAAGAATTTTATGAAGAATACATTTATGGATCTTTTTTTTCCTAGTAATGCTCAGTATTGAAACATTTCTGTTTTATCTATAATTTAGAGCTGTAATCGGGCCTTAAAAGTTAGGCCCGACAGGACCTGAGCCCGACAGGTTTCGGCCCGAGCCCGACAAGTACATTTTGATTGACAGCTTTTTTAAAGCCCGAACCCGTTTACAGCCCGACATTATTCAAATGTGTGCACGCACACAGCTCTTTTGCCTTTTGCCAACAATGAGCAATTTATTCATGTTTTAACATAATTTACTCATAACTAATGTAGACTAGACCACTTGGAAGTTGGAATAAATAAATAAAATAAGTCCTGTGTCACATCGTAACATCTCAGCATTCTAGACATAGGCTCATTTAACATATAAATAGACCAACGCACCAATAAAAACGAGTCATTTTAAAAAATTAAATTAAGATAAATTTTAAATTAAGAAGGTATTTGGCAATAACGAAATTAAGATAAAGGCTCCGCCGGATTTGCTTTATTTAATAACAGAATAATGCCAACATTAGCGTAAATACTCTGTCAACATTATGCATTTAAGACTCAATGAATATTTAGTTATCATTTGAAAAACCTTTACTCACAGAGATTAGGCTAGGTCTACATGTTTATGTGGAGGAAAATGATTGAATCCACTGTAGATGTCTTCAGTGTGTTCCTGCGCTCACTGATGGTGCGTCATTATTCACTCATTATTCTCATTATAAACATGGTCAAAACTTTTCCACACCTCAGACTTTGCTTTAGTTGCTGGTGCAACCAAAACGTAATCACCAGAGGCAAGCCTCCGTTACACCTGCTCAGCTTTCATTTTCGCATCTTTCTCATGCTAATCGAAACACATCACATGACCGCTCGTTTACCTCGCAAACCGGAGCGCAAGCCCAAGCCCGGCCCGAGCCCGCGTAAGATGATAGAAATTAAGCCCGAACCAGACCGAACCCGTCGGGTCCCGACGGGTCCCGTCGGGTTCAGGCAAAGATCTTCAGCTCTACTATAATTAACTTATTAGTTTGTGCTTATACTCTTTTAATTTGCTCCAGTGTTGGAGTGTTCAAGAACGGGCGTGTTGAGATCATCGCCAATGATCAGGGAAACCGCATCACTCCGTCATACGTGGCCTTCACTACCGAAGGTGAGAGACTCATCGGAGACGCTGCGAAGAACCAGCTGACCTCTAACCCCGAGAACACCGTCTTTGACGCCAAGAGGTTAATCGGCCGCACATGGGGCGACTCGTCCGTGCAGCAGGATATTAAATACTTCCCCTTTAAGGTACACATGTCTGCCAGCCTGTGTCTGAACTGTATTTGTCTCTTTGTATTCAACGAAGACACTAAACACCTGCTGTGTCTCTTCCAGGTATTTGAGAAGAAGAACAAGCCTCACATCAAGCTGGACATCGGATCAGGTCAGACGAAGACTTTCACCCCTGAGGAAATCTCTGCTATGGTTCTGACTAAAATGAAGGAGACTGCAGAGGCTTACCTGGGAGAGAGGGTAACGTTTCATCTCCAACACCAAGAAAACAGGTCATCTCTGTTGCGCTGCAGTAAAACTCAACATCTGATCTGTTTCTGTTCTTCTAAAGGTCATACATGCTGTGGTCACTGTGCCCGCTTATTTCAATGATGCCCAGCGCCAGGCCACCAAAGATGCAGGAATCATCGCCGGTCTGAATGTCTTGAGGATCATCAATGAGCCGTAAGTATAGAAGTGTTATTTTAATTTGATATGCTTTACATATATATATATATATATATATATATCAAAACATATCACGTGACCGCTCATTTACCGCGCAAACTGTAGCACAAGCCCGAGTCCACCCCGAGCCTGTGTAAAATGATATAAATTAAGCCCAAACCCGTCGGTCCCATTAGGTCCCATCGGGTTCGGGCAAAGATCTTCAGATCTAGCGGCTATCTTGTGGAGAGGTTCTGGGCTATCAGCTATCTTATGAAAAAAAAGTGAAAGTGGCACGTCATACAGACAAGTTTGGTGACCCACACTCAGAATTTGTGCTCTGCATTTAATAACCCATCCAAAGTGTACACACACCCAGAGCAGTGAGCAGCCATTTATGTTGTGGCACCTGGGGAACAGTTGAGGGTTCAGTGCCTTGCTCAAGGGGACATCAGTCATGGTATTGCCGACCCGAGACTCAAACCCACAACCTTAGGGTTAGGAGTCAAACTCTCTAACCATTAGGCCATGACTTAACTTTATTTTACTCTTATGAAAATGTTCTGGGCTGGCAACCATGACAGGTCAAGACTCTGGAGTGGGAACCACAGGACTAGTGAGCATCAGAACTGGACATGTTGGCGACCAAGGTGGGGACAGCTCCATGGCCACCAGCGCTTGGTGTATTGTGCCCCACTTGTACAATCCAGAAACTTAATCCAAAATTCAGGCAACATGGCACAACCCAGTCAAACAGTCCAAACAAGCAACAAGGCAGGAGACTCAGGCAAAAGGGTAATCCAAGATTCAGGCAAGAAATCCAAAAACCAAGAGTTGCAGAGTAACAACTAGCAAGACAATGTCAACAAACTGAGGCCCTCCTGTCAGAAACCATTGCCGTGTTTCCACCAAAATTTGTACCAGGAACTTTTTTTCCCCCAGACCTGTTGCTTTCTGCGTTTCCACCGCGGTGTAAAGTACCGGGAAGATTAGGCAAATAGACTGGTGACGTAGGTTTGCGATTGTTTCTCAATACAAAGTATGCTGATTTTGGACGTGCATCCTCGGTAGTACAGACTTTGCGCAATCGACTCGGGAGTGTGATGTCCGCGACGACGCAAGTCCGGTCAATCTGCAAACAGCAGCGTACTTGATAACTTCAATCAGCTCGTCATGGCTACTGCAATTTTCCTCTCTGTATATTTACAATAAAACTAAATAGCCAAATAGCAAACACCATTGCCTCCTTTCGTTTTCATTTAAACATAATAAGAGCTGCAGAAATGTACTTAGTTCAGGGATATGTGTATATATACAGCCATTACAATGAAACTTAATATTACATAAATTTGCCTTTTTTATTTTCATTTTAACATATAAATATATTAAATACAGACCAAAGATAACCTGTTAGATTTATCCAAAACAAATTATATTTTGTTTAACCACTGAAGATGGTCAGAGCCAGCGGCACATTTCAGAAGGTGTAGCCGAGGTGAGGCTGCTCTTGGCGGATACATGAGGATTGAGCTCTCGCTGATCGCGTGGAGCTCATGTCTCTGAGATTGGCGAAACACATTTTTAAATAGGTGCTGTCTTTAATAATAAACCACAGATTTGACTTTTAAACAACTACATTCTCACTTGAAATACTTTTAAAATTACATTTCATGACACAATAACAGTAATATTTTGAAAATGATCCGAATAAATGGTGGTTGAACTCAACCAATGCTGCGTGAACTCAACCAATCAGGATGTTTAGTGCTCAAATTCCGCCCCCGAAAGTTCCGGAACTTTGAAAAAGTACTACCTTGCCAGCAGGGACTTTCTGAGGGGCATTTGTTTACCCAGAACTTTATTTAGTTCCTGTTTCCCGCGGTGTAAACACACCGAGTACCAGGCCAAAGTCCCTAGTTCCTGGGTAAAGTTCCTGCGGTGGAAACGCAGCACATGCCCACCAAGAGGCCATGAATACGAAAGACGTGATCAATGACAGCAACCGCTGTTTCTCTGGCTGAGGGTAATTTGGGCAGAGGAACAAAATGAGTTGCCTTCGAGAACCGGTCCACCATGGTCAAAACTGCCATGTTACCCTGTGACGGCGGGAGTCCTGAAACAAAATCTAGCAAAATGTGGGAACAGGGTCTCGAAGGAACTGACAGTGGCTGAAGGAGCCCAGCAGGGGGTCAATTGGAAACCTTAGAAGTGGCACAGACAGTGCAATCCAAAACAAAATGTAGTATATCCCGGGCCATAGAGTGCCACCAGAACCACTTTTTGATGAGAAATACTGTACGATTTACCCCTGGATGACAAGCTACATTATAACAATGCCCCCAACAGATGACCTCGGACCATAATTATATTGGCACATATAAACTACTCGGTGGGCATCTAGGCGGAGGCTCGACTCGATCTCCCAAGTCATACCCAATACCACAATGTCATGTGGCACGAGGGACTCGGGAGACAACGGGCATTCAGATCTGTTAAAAATACGAGACAAAGCATCAGGTCTAATGTTCTTAGAACCTGGACCATAAGAAATTGAAAAATTTTAACTAAGGCCCACCGAACCTGCCTAGAATTTAACCTTTTAGCAGAACTGATTTATTCAAGGTTCTTATGGTCGGTCCAGACTATAAAAGGTTCCTCCCAACCCTCCAACCAATGACGCTATTCTTCCAAAGCGAACTTAACTGCCACCGACTCTCTGTTGCCAATGTCATAATTACATTCATAAGGAGACAAACAATGAGAAAATGACCCGCAAAGGTTAACCTTACCATCTGTGGAAGAACGCTGGGAAAGAACCGCACCAGCCCCCAACTCGGACGTGGCGACCTCCAAGACAAAAAACTGACGGGAGGGATCAGGGGCCACCAGAATGGGAGCTGAAACAAAGCAACTCTTTAGTTTGCAGAATGCGGCTTCAAACCGTTGTTCCCCATAGAGCCACTTGCCCAGAGAGCAGAGTGATGATAAAGACCACTTTGGACTCCTCTGTGGGTAAAGTCGAAGGCTGGAGAGCAGTGTGAAGAGAACAAGTAGTCAAGAATGAACGACATAACAGGGGCTCACTGGAGTAAACAGTCAGAGGCAGTAGACGGGGCTCAATGGTGAAACCACCGTTGCAACAGTCAGGGGATTGATCGCAATGGGCTGTTGGGCAGTTTCAGGTTTTAACTGTCTGACCTGAGTGGTTAAATCTGAGACCTGCGTAACAGGTGGACGTGCCTACACCTGCATCAGTAACCTATATTTTATTATTATTATTATTTCCCCCATATTTTGATAAATTTTAAGCTGTTTCTTCCTTTATTTCAGTTCATGTTTTTATTGCAAGTCTTGTCACTTGAAATAAAATAAAATATTATTTTATGTATTTTTTTATGGTTTTGGTTAATGATGACCCTGATGGACATCTTGTTGCTCTCCACAGAACCGCTGCTGCCATTGCTTATGGTCTGGACAAGAGTGACGGTGTGAAGAACATCCTGGTGTTTGATCTGGGTGGCGGAACCTTTGATGTTTCCTTGCTGACCATCGATAACGGCGTCTTCGAGGTGGTGGCCACCAATGGAGACACTCACCTCGGTGGCGAAGACTTTGATCAGCGTGTCATGGAGCACTTCATCAAGCTCTACAATAAGAAGACCGGCAAGGACGTGCGCAAGGACAGCCGTGCAGTGCAGAAGCTGCGTCGCGAGGTGGAGAAGGCCAAGAGAGCACTGTCCACCCAGCATCAGGCTCACATTGAGATCGAGTCCTTCTACAGGGGTGATGACTTCTCAGAGATGCTGACCCGCGCCAAGTTTGAGGAGCTCAACATGGTAAGAGAAGTTCTGGTTTGCCAACAAATCCTTCAACAAATTCCCAGGTACCGCAGAAAAAATGGCTGCCCACTGCTCCAGGTGTGTGTTCACCACTGGATGGGTAAAATGCAGAGCTCAAATTATTATATGATACATGCTTGACCACGTGTCTTGTCATTATGTTTGTGAAAATGTCTTAAAACTCACAGCAGATTACTAAAACTTTTGAATTAAAATGAAAACAGAAAATCTAATAATTAAAACTAATTCAAAATGTTGAAAAATGCTATCGTAGTTTATGTAATTTTTTTAATCAGCGTGATTGTGCCTGTGTCTGTTCAATGCATGGAAAATAATCAATGTATTGTGCGTTTCTCAGGACTTGTTCCGCTCCACCATGAAACCAGTGCAGAAGGTTCTTGAGGATGCTGACATGAAGAAGTCTGACATTGACGAGATCGTCCTGGTTGGCGGCTCGACTCGTATTCCAAAGATCCAGGAGCTGGTGAAGGAGTTCTTCAATGGCAAGAAGCCATCCAAAGGAATCAATCCGGACGAGGCTGTGGCTTACGGAGCTGCCGTCCAGGCTGGAGTCCTGTCAGGAGAAGAGGAAACCGGTGAGTCCCTGTACAACCTTTAATGATGCCCACATCTAGGGCTGGGCTGTCTAACCACACCAAATCTCTTATGAGATGCTTACTGAAATGTGTTGAACAGGTGACCTGGTGCTTCTGGACGTTTGCCCTTTGACCCTGGGCATTGAGACGGTTGGAGGAGTGATGGCCAAACTAATTTCCAGGAACACCGGTGTGCCCACTGACAAATACAAAGTCTTCACCACCACTTCTGACAACCAGCCAACCGTGGCCATCAAAGTTTATGAAGGTGAGCAACATTTTTTACTTAATGTTGTTGGCTTACTTTTATGACCCAATTTGTATTTAATAGGTTATATGAAAAGAATGTAGATAAAAGATTAAAAAAAGGAATTTCAATAAACTTTTTAAGAAGATTTCACCCCATATTTTGCTACATTTTAAGCCGTTTCTCGCTTAAAATGTTGCTGGTGTTAAATCACATTACTTTTATTTATATTATTCAAATGAAAAGGTACATTTTATTGAAGATAGTTATATTCAATAATCAGTCATATTTAACAGATTTTTTTTTATTTCTAGATTTTGCTTCATTTTAAGTCATTATTTGCTCGAAAACAGCAATCTTAGGTGGCATGGTGTTTCTTACGCACTGCACTTAGACAAGAAGATTGAAGATACAAATACAGCTTTTAATAAGGGGGAAACATAGTCCACAAACATACGTAGTCCAAACAGACAAAAAGTCCAAAGTATAGACAGGGCAGTCCAAACAACAATATCCAGAGTGCAGGCAACAAAGAAAAACAAGGGAAAAGTCAAGTAATCCAAAATAAAACAAAAAAATGGAGCACTGTAAACAAGGATTTAGAATATCAGCACAACGAATCCATGAAAAATGTCTCAGGTTACGCATGTAACCATGGTTCCTCGAAGGAATGAGACACTGCTTCGGAGAATGCTTTGGGAATGACTTCAGCATGACCGGCTCTGAATCATGTGTGTAATCAGCCCAACGGATGGACGAGACATCATAGGTGGGTGATGTAAGCGACCAGGAAGCTTAAAAACATGTGCAGCAAAGCTGGCGTCATCCTCTAGGAATGAAGTAAGTGCCAGCAGAGATGCCGGAAGTGTGGCACTGTGACACAGTGCCACACAAGGAACCATGGTTACATGCATAACCTGAGACGTTGCTTTTCAGACACACGAGTTGCATCGGAGGAGGGTTTGGCAACAAAAATGCCTACGCCGCCAGACATTCAAATCCCTGCCTAGTGTGGAAGCCTGCACAGCTAGGGTGAGAAAACAGGAGAGCCTGGAGCTCTGCAGATGTCCTTAATATAGACACCTGCCAGAAAGGCCTTGGACGCCGCCACACTCCTTGTGGAGTGAGTCTTAACCTCTAGAGGTGAGGGGAGATCAGAGGGATTATAAGCAATTGAGATTACATCTTGAGGGTCTGTTTTGTAGCTGGAAGACTTCTCTTAGGGGGACCATGGTACACAAGCAACCGGTCCACCCTTCTCCACATCACAGCTCTGTGGATGTACTGGACACATACAATTGAGCTTCTAAGCTTCTGCTGGCCTGGATCCGTGAAGTGAGGAAGACTGAAGGCCTGTACTACAACAGGCCGGGGGGTAGAGGAGGAGACCTTAGGAACATACCCCACTTGAGGGTAGAGAAACACTTTGGCCCAACCAGGTGCAAAGTTGAGATAAGAAGGGGCCACTGAGAGGGCTTGTGATCCTCAACTGTCTTTAGAGCAGATATCGCCAGAAGAATGGTAGTCTTTATAGTGAGATGGCTACCAGAGATCTCCTCAATTGGCTCAATCGAAGGCTTACAGAAAGCATCTTAACACCACAGCTAGGTCCCACGTGGGGACACGAGATCATACTGAAGGGCTTAGCCTGAGCGCATCATGTAAGAAACATGTAACTAGGGGATGTCTGCCTATTGACTGACCGGACTGCCTATTGACTGGAGCCTTTAAAGACAACTCTGTATGAAGATGGGTGGAAAAAAGGCAGGCTCCAGCATGTAGTTTGTGGCTCAGTGCGCAGTAAACTCTCATCGACATTACTTTTCCGTGATTCAGCCTTTTTCTCGGGTGGGCCAATCAATGTTCAACTTGGCCACGGCATGAGTTACCACCTTTAAGAGCTCTTCATACTCAGTGGACTGAGGGGGCTGATCCGCAATGATGGGGAAAAGTAGCTGCAGAGCGTGCTTCTGATCCCAAAGAATGGGTACTGGATCTGGTGGGTCTTCTCCATTCACTCCGCCAGATAATCAGGGACCAGTACCGCTAGAGTACCTCAAGGCTCAGTACTAGGGCCATTACTTTTCATTATTTACTTGTTATACTTGGGAGATATCAACAGGAACTACGGTGTTAGCTTTCACTGTTATACTGATTAAAATCAGTTCTACATTTCTTCAAAGCCCGGAGAAACATACTAAATTGAAAAATTTTTGGAATGCATAGTTGATATAAAAACCTGGAGGAGAAGTAATTTCTTACTGCTAAATTCTGAAAAAAAGAGGTGTTAATTACAGGACCTAAAAATGTGCTGTCTAAGACTTGATGGCTGATGCTACTGGACACATCTTCAGTGATGTTCCTGGACTCATTGAGTGTTTTGGGTCTTTCAACATCATACACCCTCATCCAGGCAACCGAACTGTGGTTGATCAGACCACAGCTTGTGTCCAGTTGGCAAATCTAGCTACCCTACCTCCATGGATCTCCTCTCTTAAGCCATAGCCATCTTGAGGCTTTCTCTGCTGCTTCCCGACATCGTACTCTTGTCGGAGTCCACTAAACAAGTAGTTCTATTGGAGCTTACAGTCCCCTGGGAAGACCGCTTGGAAGAGGCCTTTGAGAGGAAGCTCGCCAATTACGAGGGACTGGTCAGTGAGTGCAGACAAGCCGGATGGAGAGCTAGGTGTTTCCCAATAGAGGCAGGATGCAGGGGCTTTATAGCCCGATCCCTGGCCAGAGACTTAAGCTTGTTAGGTATAGATGGGATGAGGAGGAGAAGAGCCATCCGCAACACCATCTGGAGCTTCCTCTCAAAGGCCTCTTCCAAGTGGTCTTCCCAGGGGACTCTAAGCTCCAATAGAACTACTTGTTTAGTGGACTCCGACAAGAGTACGATGTCGGGTCTTAAGGTGGTGATCACAGCATGGTTGGGGAACTTGAGTTGCTGCTCCAAGTCCACCAACAGTTGCCAGTCCCTCGCAGTAGCCAAGATACTTGCAGATGTTTTTGCGGCTGGTTTTGGCAGCTCTCCAGCTCTGACAAAGGCAATGGCTTGCTTGGAGGGTCGGGAGCGCTCGGCCCACTCGACTCCTGTAGCAATGGCTTCCGCAATGGCCTTCAGTACCTGGTCATGCCATATCTAAATTATGACCTATGCTCTCAATGTCAAATGCAGAAATATTAATTCATCCGTTCATGACCTCAAGGTTAGATTATTGTATTTTATTGGGTGGTTGTTCTGCACTCTTAATGAAAAAAACTCCAGTTAATCCAAAATGCAGCAGCTAGAGTTCTTACTAGAACCAGGAAGTATGACCATATTAGGCCGGTTCTGTCAACTCTGCACTGGCTCCCTATCAATCATGTTTCTTACTTTATCTAACTGCAATTATAGTATAACGGTCTATTATCTAATGACAAACATTAACTAGAATGTGTTTCATAAAATACCTCTACTGTCCAAATTTATAATAGGTCAATTAATGCTTTATACTGTCAAAAAATGTAGAAATTTCTTCAATTTACCAGAGAAACACTGAAATAATGTGCCCCATCATTCCACTGTCCTTTATATCGTCATCAAACTTCACCTTTCTTATTGTTTTGAAAATGTGATATCTAGCAGCGACTTAATGTTCCTTCAATCTTCAGAGTAAAATCTGTTCTCACTCTTTCCCTCAATCTTTCCAGGTGAGCGGTCGCTGACCAAGGATAACAACCTCCTGGGCACCTTTGACTTGACTGACATCCCTCCAGCTCCCCGCGGTGTCCCCCAAATTAAGGTCACCTTCGAGATTGACGTCAACAGCATTCTGCGTGTCACCGCAGAAGACATGGGCACGGGCAACAAGAACAAGATCGCCATCACCAACGACCGGAACCGGCTGACGCCCGAGGACATTGATCGCATGGTGAAGGAGGCCGAGCGCTTTGCTGATGAAGACAAGAAGCTGAAGGAGCGCATTGATGCCCGCAATGAGCTGGAGGGCTATGCCTACTCCCTGAAGAACCAGATCGGGGACAAAGAGAAGCTGGGCAGCAAACTGTCATCCGAAGACAACGAGGCCATCAAGAAGGCCATCGAGGAGAAGATTGAGTGGCTGGAGTCTCACCAGGATGCAGATCTTGAGGACTTCCAGGACAAGAAGAAGGAGCTGGAGGAAATTATGCAGCCCATCATAAGCAAGCTGTATGGCAGTGCGGGCGGCCCACCGCCGGAGGAGGAAGATGGAAAGGATGAGTTGTAGATCATCCAGAATCTGTTTTCAGTTGCACCTCACCTCTCTAGGTTTACATATTGAACACACAGACATTTTTGTACGAGACGGGCAAACGTAAAGCCTCAAATCTCTTCAGAAAGACTTGGTGGGAAGCATTAGAGAGTTGCGTTTGCTATCTCTTCATTCTATTGGAGATTTTGTCTGCCTGGTTTGTGGCTCGATTAGGGGTGTGGGAAAATTATATTCACATATGTATCACGATTCTAACTTCTAAATTGATTGTCTAAAGTGATACATTTCTTTAACTTCACTGTACTAGTTATTGGCAAGGTTAGAGTTATTGACGGTACTATGATGGACACACAGCCGAAGCTCAAGCACAAAATCTGCCTCTCAGATGCATGTGATCCTGAATTAAATTCTCTTTCACACTTTATTGCACTTATACTGTCAAATTCACACACAATTATGTCAAAATGCACTCTGTGTGGAGTATTCACATATACACAGTCTATGTCATGTCATACGTGAACATAAACAGTTAGATGTTTTACAGTATCTTAAATTATATCTTAGAAGATTTTGTCTATTGTATGTGTCCTATTGTTTATTTTATTAACTAGTTTTATATTTTTAAATATGCTTAATTTTTATGTACTACGTGATTTTTTTTATTTGTCTCAGTTCTGCCTTGCTTTGATACAAATGACTCCTGGTCCTGACTGCAGTCAGCTTACATGGCATTTGTTTTATAATACTGGGTTGATTTAAATGGGAAGAAAAAACAACAATACATTTTAAGGTTTGCATTTAATTCAGTGTGATTTTTTTCTTCTTTAGACCTATGGGAAGTTGTGGACTAGTGTTTAGCGAGTTTGACTCATAACCCTAGGGTTGTGGGTTCCAATCTTAGGCTGGAAATACAACAACTTAGGTGCCCTTACATAAATCTAATCTTGAGGTTCCAAGAGGTTCCCACCTCTAGACTCAATGCGAGATGTAAACTCAAAATTCAGAAAAATAGCCGGAATTGCGAGATATAATCTCATAATCAAGAGAAAAATTAATCAGTGTTGCGAGTTTATATCATGTTTATATCCCACAATTCTGACTATTCTCAGATTTGCAAAAACAAGTCTGAATTCGATTCATTCAAGTTTATTTGTATAGCGCTTTTTACGATAAAATCCTTGCAAAGCAACTTTAAAGAAAATTAAGTTTTTACAATATTTAGTAGTAGCTGACTGTCAGTTAATGTACATTATGGCAGAAATGTATGGAAAAATCTATTAAAAATGTAATCAAATAGATCATAAAGACAATTAAGAGAAATTATTATATGATGCAATCAAACTTATAGCAATGTTTGGTAGTTCTGTATGTGGTTTCTGGGTTGGCATCATCTGAGGTCATCTGAGGGGTTTGCACAATTTCTTCACAGGAGTTCTAATTAGCCTCAATAGCTTTATTTTCTTGACTTGTCAGATAATAAGTCAAAAACATTCTTCCATTGAAAATAGTGTACTTCGGCAGTTGCAGAGGAACACAGCTGAAGATGGGTTCTATTTCATCTGCTGGTGGCCCAGAACATTTGTTGGTGGTGGCAACTTTATATCCAACTAGTGTGGTGGGGACTTATAACATCTTGTCCTATGTTTCCAAATGAGTGTATCTGCATGCATCCATTGGCATCTCAGGAACTGCACTCCAGCAGTTAAAGTATTACCTCTCACATAGGTCCTTCAAGGTATCTTGGAGAGGTTAGGTGTCCATGTCGCAACATCTTGCTAATGGGGTACATCAAGGCTCAGTGCTTGGACCACTTCTCTTCTCTGTCCACATGATCACTAAGTTTTGTCTTTCAGAAAACATTTATTTTACAATCACTGCTATGCTGTTGACACTGCTGTTGCATTTTTTTTAAATCCACTGATGGGAAACAGGTGTGTCTGTAATTAATTTCTAGATTGGGGATTGAGTGAATTGGAGACCGGAAGGATAAGGAGATGGCATCTGAAAGTGAACGGGAGGGATGACAGGGACCAGATTCATATTCGGATCCGGGTGACTGCAGTGACCCTCTGATCTGGATACAGACTGGATCTGGTGACCTCGGAATAAAAGAGAAGCAGATTAATAATACCGTTATAATATTAATAATAACTAATAATAATGCAGCCTAAAAATCCTTTTTAAAAACATATTTGTATGTTATGTGTGAGCCAGTTTAAAGAGATGGGTCTTTAATCTAGATTTAAACTGCAAGAGTGTGTCTGCCTCCCAAACAATGTTAGGTAGGTTATTCCAGAGTTTAGGCGCCAAATAGGAAAAGGATCTGCCGCCCGCAGTTGATTTTGATATTCTAGGTATTATCAAATTCCATAGTTTTGAGAATGCAGCAGACGTAGAGGAGTACAATGTAAAATGAGCTCATTCAAATACTGAGGTGCTAAACCATTCAGGGCTTTATAAGTAATAAGCAATATTTTAAAATCTTTACGATGTTTGATAGGGAGCCAGTGCAGTGTGGACAGGACCGGGCTAATATGGTCATACTTCCTGGTTCTAGTAAGAACTCTTGCTGCTGCATTTTGGACTAGCTGTAGTTTGTTTACCAAGCGTGCAGAACAACCACCCAATAAAGCATTACAATAATCTAACCTTGAAGTCATAAATGCATGGATTAACATTTCTGCATTTGACATTGAGAGCATAGGTCATAATTTAGATATATTTTTTGAAAGTTCTTGAATGGTTTCTTTGGCCTTGGCTATACAGTTAGAGGATTCAGAAATAGCGGAAGCATGAACAAATGTGATGTAACAGGCTTTCCATTGTAACATTGCGCATTGTACAAAAGGGTGACATCTAGTGGAGATGGAATAGGGCTACTTTTAAACTGTTGCCATGGGTTGATTTTCACCTGTGGGTTAAAGGTTTAAAAAGTAGCATAAATTAATTTTGCATTCTACCTATGATGAAACTAAGCAGTTACGTTTTGTGAACAAGGGCCACTAGCAAGGTTTTTTTTTTTTTTTTTACTGTGTTTATAATCAATATGCAATACAGACTGTAAAATATGTTTTTTTAGTTGTGGAAATTACATATTTTGAGTCTTGATATTTGAAATGTGGCCATTGCACTACCTTTGGCATTACTTTAACCAACAACTAACCACACCACTGCCCCCCGCCCCAAACACACCCACTGTCCTCTTTCTGGAAAACGAAAATATGGTCACCCCATTTAAAAAAGTAAAAATGCAAAAAATTACAAAAATAAAATAAACCTACAACTATTGAAAAAAAAATACTATAATGTATGGTAACACTTTAAAATAAGGTTCATTAGCTGAAATGAATTAAGAATGAACAACACTTCTACGGTATTTATTAATCTTGGTTAAATATAAAAAATATAAAGCTGTGCTTGTTAACATTAAAGCACTGTGAATTAACTTGAACTAACAATGAATGACTGTATTTCCATTAACAGAGATGAATAAATACTTTAATAAATGTATTGTTCATTGTTTATTCATGTCAGTTAATATATTAACTAACATTAACTAATGGAAATTTATCGTAAAGTGTTAACAGATATATAAAGTTTAATGACATAAAATATATAAATTTTTAATTTTCTTGTTTCATTCATTACTAAATTAATAATAATAATTACTAATAATAAGAAAAATTGAAAAAGTAAACATTAATTTATAAATGAATACAATTTTGGCTCATTGCTGTGCATTTACAACATTTTCATAATACACAATAAAATCACAAGTTCAGTGTGAAAATGTCATCATTTACATGAAGTCTGATCATTTCTGTTGCAGATTTACACTTTCCAATCACTGATAGTGTCTAAATGACATTAGCAAGTGTGTTTGACACAGCATGAGGGCCCAACAAACCTTTTGTTTATTTTTATTACTCTTGACTTCCTCTTCCTTTTGTTTGGAGAGCAATCTGTTGTGTATGATTAACCATTCAGAGGCAATATCAAGAATATCTGGTATGTCGTTATATCAATGGTTTCATAATACAGTGATTTAACTATGCTAATATACGTTTGACATATTGAGGTTTTATTTAATTTTTATTGATAGATCATTGTATCTGTTCTATAAAGCATCTGAAGGAAGGTGTCTATAATATCATAATATCTCCCTAACTTAATTTTGAAATGAAATGTTGAATTACTAAAAGACTCTGTTCCAACCCTTTTGTAACTTTGAACGAGACACTATTTCCAGATTGAAATAATATATTACAAGGCCCACATGATTGAAAATCTGAATTATTTCCTCACACTAATATCAAAGGCATGACATGATGATGCCTTTAATTAGCAACACTGGCAAATGAAAGATACAAAATAAAAATATAACACTCAAGCTATACTGAAATATGCTAAATCATTTCAGAAAATTAAATGAAGAAGTCATAATCTATATGTAAGAATAACCATTTAAAGCAGCCAAACTACTTTTTAGAAATCATACCAAAAAAGCATTGCGAGATTGTTCCTTATCCTTGCATCATTACATGAGAACTGATCATTTCTGGTTTGTTGTTGCTCTGCTAATGAGTCACAAAACCACAACAATATCACTGTGAATGTGCCAAATATTCATGCATGCATTTAACACACATACTGGTTCTCAATTGACCCTCACTGGTTATCTATTAACACTTAATCAGCTAAATAAGCTTTTTTTCCTGGATATATATATATGGTCTCATAGGCAAATGTGTATTTATAATGACAAAAAAATGTATGCATTCATTTATTTTGAAATTAGAGGAGGATAATGTACATGATTGTATTTGAGAATATATGTAAGAGATATGTTATGTGTACGTATATGTGAGTTAAACACATGCTGTGTTTAAACCTGTGAAGAATGAGTGGGTTTTTGTACGTTTTAATAAAAATATTCCGAATTATTGAACTGATACTGACGCAAACCAATCAAATCGTTACAGTTCGCCTCAATCGATGACGTATCGGCCGCACTGTACCTGTGCAAATCAGCATCAGCCAGCGTGCAACGCTCCACCAATCAGCGCCTTCCAACGAGCTGCGCTCCGACCAATGGCGAGGCTCCACGACGGGGAAGCGCTGACGGCTTATATACAGCGGAGCGCAGCGCACTGAGTTACAGTTCAGACTCAGAGAAACCACGAGAAGCAACGAGAGAAGAGGACAAATACAAATATAAATACAGACTGCAACCACATTCTGCACAGCGGAGCTCATTACTACACTTACCAGGTAAGTCATCTCATTTAATTTATTAATATAATTGGTTTATGTAATAAAAAGCTGTATCAAAGCAACCGTTATAACTGTTTTGATAGTCTTGAGGAACGTTGCTTACATTGTTAATTAAAGATAACCTTTTTTTTTTAAGTGTTTGTAAATGCAATTAAAAATGTGTCTTGTTTGCTGCTTGTTCCTTCATTCATTCATCATTAGATGGTTACGTTAGCTGGAAGACTAGCCGAATAAAAAAAAAATTAGAAGTCTTAATAGGTTTTCGTCTTAAGTAACTTTTTTTTATTTTATTTTTTTACATTTTATCATAATTGTAAGTAATTGGTCAAAATGCGGATTTTCATGATCCGTGATCAGTACCAGGAGACTTTTTTTTTTTTAAATTTATTTAATTTATTTTTTTGACATTATAGTATCTTTTATTGTTTGTATTGGTCTTTATTAGATACTTAATTGGTATTTTCACATTCTTTATTTAAATGGCTTGATCTGCATTTGCAGCTGGGTTCAATGCTTCATTCTAAACCGTGCAGAAGATGTGTAGTATTTTTCCATTCATTAGTTTTTGCATGAAAATGCATTGCTTTATAGTCGAATGTGCTTCATTATGTACCTGCTCTGACCTCTGACCTTTTATCTTTTTAGGTACTCTTTTCAGAGATCATTTGACACGAGATCAACATCAAAATGCGATTGCTTTGCCTGTTCCTGCTGGTGGCCGGCAGCGTGTTTGCCGAAGAGGATGACAAGAGGGATAGTGTTGGGACAGTGATTGGAATCGACCTCGGGACGACCTACTCCTGGTGAGAATGAGTTTAGATTTTTTTTTATTTTTTATATATATTATTTTATAATAATGTTCCCTTAAAAACATAAAATGTATAGTATTTATTCCTCTATTTTGGTTTAAATTTATATAATTCTAGATTTATTATTGATTTCTAATGTTCAGTTTTACATTTCTTTTATAATATTTTTACACCGTATTTTAAAGGTGACTTTTTTTTTTCATACACTGAATCGTTTATCATTTTCTTATAATCCTGAGCTTAAAAACCTTAAGTTTTCAGTTTCTTGTGTGCTCATTCTATTTTAATTTGCTCCAGTGTTGGAGTGTTCAAGAACGGCCGTGTTGAGATCATCGCCAATGACCAGGGAAACCGCATCACTCCGTCATACGTGGCCTTCACTACCGAAGGTGAGAGACTCATCGGAGACGCTGCGAAGAACCAGCTGACCTCTAACCCTGAGAACACCGTCTTTGATGCCAAGAGGTTGATCGGCCGCACATGGGGCGACTCGACCGTGCAGCAGGACATTAAATACTTCCCCTTTAAGGTACACCTGTCTGCCAGCCTGTGTCTGAACTGTATTTGTCCCTTTGTATTTAACGAGGACACTAAACACCTGCTGTGTCTCTTCCAGGTTATTGAGAAGAAGAACAAGCCTCACATCCAGCTGGACATCGGATCAGGTCAGATGAAGACTTTCGCCCCTGAGGAAATCTCTGCTATGGTTCTGACTAAAATGAAGGAGACCGCAGAAGCTTACCTTGGAAAGAAGGTAAAGTTTTGTCTCCAACACACAGAAAACACATCATCTGTTGCACTGCAGTAAAACTCAACATCTGATCTGTTTCTGTTCTTCTAAAGGTCACACATGCTGTGGTCACTGTGCCCGCTTATTTCAATGATGCCCAGCGCCAGGCCACCAAAGATGCAGGAACCATCGCCGGTCTGAACGTCATGAGGATCATCAATGAGCCGTACGTATAGAATTACTTATGCTTTTTTTCTTTTATGATTTAATTGATGATAACCCTGTTGAACATCTTGATCTCCACAGAACCGCTGCTGCCATCGCTTACGGTCTGGACAAGAGGGATGGTGAGAAGAACATCCTGGTGTTTGATCTGGGCGGTGGCACCTTTGATGTTTCCTTGCTGACCATCGATAACGGCGTCTTCGAGGTGGTGGCCACCAATGGAGACACTCACCTCGGTGGAGAAGACTTCGATCAACGCGTCATGGAGCACTTCATCAAGCTCTACAAGAAGAAGACCGGCAAAGACGTGCGCAAGGACAACCGCGCCGTGCAGAAGCTGCGTCGAGAGGTGGAGAAGGCCAAGAGAGCGCTGTCCGCCCAGCATCAGGCCCGCATCGAGATCGAGTCCTTCTTCGAGGGTGAAGACTTCTCCGAAACGCTGACCCGTGCTAAGTTTGAGGAGCTCAACATGGTAAGAGACGCTCTACTTTTCCAACTAAACCCTGACAAAACTACAACTTCGAGTTTACAGTTCAACAAAGCAATCCCGCATTGTGAATCCCGCATTGAACTCCCAGAGACTAGAGAAGCAGTGATTGTGCCTGTATCTGTTCAATGCATGGAAAAAAAAAACAATGTTTATTGCTTTTCTTCTTGCAGGACTTGTTCCGCTCCACCATGAAGCCAGTGCAGAAGGTTCTGGAAGACTCTGACCTGAAGAAGACCGACATCGATGAGATCGTCCTGGTCGGTGGCTCCACTCGTATTCCCAAGATCCAGCAGCTGGTGAAGGAGTTCTTCAACGGCAAGGAGCCGTCCAGAGGAATCAACCCGGACGAGGCCGTGGCTTACGGAGCTGCTGTCCAGGCTGGAGTCCTGTCAGGAGAAGAAGATACTGGTGAGTCCCTCTACAAACCAGAATCTGTGCTGTATAAGTCACACACAAGTCTTTTATGAGGTGATTAATGACTGAAATGTGTTGAACAGGTGACCTGGTGCTTCTGGACGTTTGCCCTTTGACCCTTGGCATTGAGACGGTCGGAGGAGTGATGACCAAACTGATTCCCAGGAACACCGTTGTGCCCACCAAGAAATCCCAGATCTTCTCCACCGCTTCTGACAACCAGCCAACCGTGACCATCAAAGTTTATGAAGGTGAGTGACGCTTGGTGTCAAAACATTTATGACCCCATTTCTATTCGATTAGTTTATAGCCATTTCTAATTTCTCACTCCTCTTTCCAGGCGAGCGTCCCCTGACTAAAGATAACCACCTCCTGGGCACCTTTGACCTGACCGGCATCCCTCCGGCTCCCCGCGGCGTCCCTCAGATCGAGGTCACCTTCGAGATCGACGTCAACGGCATCCTGCGTGTCACCGCGGAGGACAAGGGCACGGGCAACAAGAACAAGATCACCATCACCAACGACCAGAACCGGCTGACGCCCGAAGACATCGAGCGCATGGTGAACGAGGCCGAGCGCTTCGCAGATGAAGACAAGAAGCTGAAGGAGCGCATCGACGCCCGCAACGAGCTGGAGAGCTACACCTACTCCCTGAAGAACCAGATCGGGGACAAAGAGAAGCTGGGCGGCAAACTGTCGTCCGAAGACAAGGAGGCCATTGAGAAAGCTTTAGAGGAAAAGATTGAGTGGCTGGAGTCTCACCAGGAAGCAGACATCGAGGAATTCCAAGCCAAGAAGAAGGAGCTGGAGGAAATCGTGCAGCCCATCGTAAGCAAGCTGTATGGCAGCGCGGGTGGCCCACCGCCGGAAGAGGGCGAGGAACAGGGCGACAAGGACGAGTTGTAGATCATCTGGACTCTGTTTTGAGTTGCATGGTGCCCTCGCCTCTCTAGGTGTACATATTGAACACAACAGACATTTTGTATGAGGTTGGGGGAACGTAAAGCCTCGATTCTCTTCGGGAAAGACTTGAGGGAAATGTTTGAGTTGCGTTTGTTGTCTTATTTTCTCTTCACTCCGGTGGAGATTTCAGTCAGCCTGGTTTGAGGCTCAATGCTGCTGTTCTCAGGCAGTTCTGTGAGGGGCGCTGGGTGGGAGGGGGTTCTGGGTAAATGTCATGTCACATACTAAAAGTTATTTATTGAAATCTGGCAATTGTAGAAGACATTTCTACCACAATTACAAAATAAAAGTTTGTACAAAATATTTACAGTTGTTCGGGTCTCTTTATTTTTTTTTGTCTTGTCACTGAACTGAGAATTCGTATTTGTTTCACTGAAATTTATAAAAAAAATGAGAACTTGTTTTCAGTCTTGTTGGCTGGGTCTCTCCAAAACGGTTCTTGCTTGGTTTCTATCTTAACAATCATGCCCAGTTTGTAAGCATGGGAACTTCTAGATGTGATACCATACCTGTTAGACAAGGTGTTCCTCAGGGTTCACTATTGGGCCCAATTTTGTTTAGCTCTTATATCAGGGGTTTTCACTGGCCTTCGAGGGTCCGCTTTCCTACGGGATTTACATTTCAACCTTGATCAAACTCACCTGCCAGTAACTTTAAATTAATCCTGAAGACCTTGATTGGCTTTTTCAGGTCCGTTTTTCCCGCTCTGCAGGAAAATGAACCTCAAAGGCCAGAGTTGAGAATTCCTGCTATATATGCTTTCACTTGGGCAGATTATCAGGAAGTATGGCCTTGGGTACCACACCTTTGCAGATGATGCCCAGGTTTACATCACCACTAGCTTTGATGTTCACTGCATATTTACACAGAGTGTAAAAATTAATTTGAGTCTGGATGCAGGGTAATTTTACTGAAACTGAATGATTCTACAACTGAACTGATGTTAACTGGTACAGTGGCTTGTGAATTTATATATATATATATATATATATAGAAAACTGTTCTTCCTGGTCCTTGAATCTGATTGGCTGAAATGGAGTGCTATATTCAGTTATATAGGAACTTCACCCGTTTAATAGTTTGTATCACTCTGCCTGCAGTATTTCTCACTGCGAGTGTCATGGCGGACGACCAAATCCAAAAATTTTATCAATACTGTTTTTGTTTACGCAGCATGAAATATAAAAGCAACGAGTAAAAATACAATATAAGTCATTATAAGTAATTATGTCCCAACTGGATGCAACAAATGCCTCGTTTGTAATGGGTTTTTATTGGTTTTGTCTCATCTCGATGGAAGTCTGCATCACAGTATGATGAGGGGCAAAACATTTCAGTCACATGCTTGAGGTTTCTGGCCAATCACAATGCACTGGATAGCTAGCCAATCAGAGCACACCTCGCTTTTCAGACCGTTTTTAACAAACAGCATAAATACAACACACAAAATAATGTACTTTTTAGCAATGTCATATCTTATGACACTTTTAAGCCAGTACTATATACACCAGATGAGTAAGTAAAAGAGTTAAAATAAAAAATAACAAAACAAAATGTTTTATTTTTTCAAACAGCTCTAAATTCTTATAGCTCACTTATATTAACATTACTACGTAAGAGTCTATGATCCATACAGTCTGGGTTAGAGTAAAATATTAAGTCAAACAAAGTAAAAATTTATCACAGAAGAGCAAAATATGAAGAAAGTATTATTGCATGTCAGGAAGCAGGCGTAATTTCACTTTATTTATTTTTTCATTATTTTAATAGTCAATAAAAAAACTAGTTTGCACTTAATATGTATTTTTATTATTATTAATAATATTTACTTCAGTATGTCTCTCCACTCAGTCTACACTTGTCTACTCTTACTACACTTACCAAAAGTATACAAAGACCCTTGCAATTCATAGTGTGTCAGGTTCAGTGTTCAAAACTTCAATTAAAATAAGCAATGCACAAAATATTTGTTCACTAAAATGAATATATTAGTTCTTCACTGTTTTCTGCAAAATATATATAATAATAAACAATTACTTTATCATAAAAAGAAACATATTAGCAAAACAATTAAGTATTGTGAAAAAAAAACATTTGACAAAATATGCTTTATTTTTCTATAGCACATTGTTTTTTTTAGTTTTTTGTATTTTTCAATAATTTCTTTGGAAATATGTGGCAGGGATTCCAGCCCACAAATACAGTGCACATGCCCCGCCCATAACCACGCCCACATCCCCCCACACATAACCACGCCCACACATCCACTGTAAGCCAGCAGTGGTTCTGCTTCACTCACTCACACACGTGAACAATCTCCCTCTCCTCAGATGTGCTCCTTCATCTCTCCTGATAGAGTTTGACTCTGAATCATCATCATGTCTTCAAACATGAGCCTCAAGACGATGAAACGGACCGTTGAGCAGCTCAAACTCGAAGCCAGCATGGAGAGAATCAAAGTAAGTTGTTTCAATGCTCAGAAATAAGTGATATTTCATTCAATACAGTGATGTTAGACTCCTATGTTAGATTTCAAAACAAAAATATGATATATAGCAAAGCAGCAGAATATGGCTTTAATTTAAATAATTATTATCAGTCTGATTTTATGTAATTATTATTAAAAACAGACATTAAATCATATTCTCAGTGAAATCAGGCATCACATTATTATAATAAAGTAAGAAATAAAAAATAAAAATCTAGATCAGTCTAATGCAAAGACAATTATGGCGGATTATGGTCATCGTCAATATATATTTGGTATCTCTTAAACTAATAATATTTGTAAAAAAAAATAATAATAATACTAATACAGCAATATAAATTTCTGACACTGTAAAAACAGGACAGTTATATTGAGAGGTCATGATGATGTCAGTTAACAGGCTGGTTTATCTTTTTCCCATTTTGTGCAATAGAGGAAACATTTAATATGACAAGCAGTCAGGTTTAGAAATAACTGACTTTTCTGAGTTTCAACAGGTTAATTGTGCTCAAAAAATTATTCTGTTTTGATCTTGATTCATATTTGATGAGCTTTTCCTATTTATTTCTGTGTAGTCAGATTGAAACAATCTTTATTGTATAAAGCACTATAGAAAAAAAGTGACTTGACTTGAACACGAGCAGCATGTGGAAAAAAGCAAATGCGAATAATAAAATACAACTAACCTACAGATTTAAGTTAGTGAAATAAATGTGACTCTGGAGCACAGAACCATGGGCTTAAGTGTCCCTTTTTCGATTTTGAGATGAATAAATAAGCTCTCCATTGATATATGGTTTGTCAGGACGACAATATTTCTCTGAGATACAACTATATGAAAATCTGAGGGAGCAAAAAAATCTAAATATTGAGATTCTGACATTGACAGATTGTGTCACTCTCTTCCTCAAAACCCATGAATAAAACTTCTCAAACTCAAAGCTGATGCAACACGGATTGCACTTAATATGGGTTACAAGTTGTAGCTACTTGACTTCAGTTGTGAGTTCTGAAGGAAAACGGCTTGCAAGTTCCTTCTCCATTTGATCTGAGTGTGTTTGTAACGCAGGTTTCTCAAGCAGCTGCGGATCTACTGCAGTACTGCCTCCAGAACGCCGGTGAAGACGCGCTCCTGTTCGGCGCCCCAATCAGGTGTAAGCTGGTCAGAGTGCCGTGCTCATGCACCCTGCTCTAGAAAGAAGGTGCACAATCATATGAGTGACCACAAACACCTCACAGCTTTATCCAGCTTGCTTTCAATACTAGAACAAGACATTTGTAACATGAAAGTCTTCGGGTGTCAGTCCCTTCTGGTGGTTTTAGCTGGACAAAAATTATATTGCAAACTAGTATTTCTTATCATATTAATTTAATTTATTATCATAGCTATTCATAAACTCACTGGTTTGTAGTGCAAAAAGCTTTAGCGTTTTCTAGGGGTGTAACAAGATGCTCTTGCATCGATAGGACTGGAGCCCTCTCTGGGCTAAACTCTGGGACTGGAGTCCTCTCTGGGCTATTCTTGGGGACTACAGCCCTCTCTGGGCTAAACTTGGGGACTGGAGCCCTCTCTGGGCTAAACTCGGGGACTAGAGCCCTCTCTGTGCTATGCTTGGGGACTAGAGCCCTCTCTGGGCTAAACTTGGGGACTGGAGCCCTCTCTGGGCTAAACTCGGGGACTAGAGCCCTCTCTGTGCTATGCTTGGGGACTAGAGCCCTCTCTGGGCTAAACTCGTGGACTAGAGCCCTCTCTGTGCTATGCTTGGGGACTGGAGCCCTCTCTGGGCTAAACTTGGGGACTGGAGTCCTCTCTGGGCTATGCTTAGGGACTACAGCCCTCTCTGGGCTAAACTTGGGGACTAGAGCCCTCTCTGTGCTATGCTTGGGGACTAGAGCCCTCTCTGGGCTAAACTCGGGGACTAGAGCCCTCTCTGTGCTATGCTTGGGGACTGGAGCCCTCTCTGGGCTAAACTCGGGGACTAGAGCCCTCTCTGTGCTATGCTTGGGGACTAGAGCCCTCTCTGGGCTAAACTTGGGGACTGGAGCCCTCTCTGGGCTAAACTTGGGGACTGGAGCCCTCTCTGTGCTATGCTTGGGGACTGGAGCCCTCTCTGGGCTAAACTTGGGGACTGGAGCCCTCTCTGTGCTATGCTTGGGGACTGGAGCCCTCTCTGGGCTAAACTTGGGGACTAAAGCCCTCTCTGGGCTAAACTCGGGGACTAGAGCCCTCTCTGTGCTATGCTTGGGGACTGGAGCCCTCTCTGTGCTATGCTTGGGGACTAGAGCCCTCTCTGGGCTAAACTCGGGGACTAGAGCCCTCTCTGTGCTATGCTTGGGGACTGGAGCCCTCTCTGTGCTATGCTTGGGGACTAGAGCCCTCTCTGGGCTAAACTTGGGGACTGGAGCCCTCTCTGTGCTATGCTTGGGGACTGGAGCCCTCTCTGGGCTAAACTCGGGGACTAGAGCCCTCTCTGTGCTATGCTTGGGGACTGGAGCCCTCTCTGGGCTAAACTTGGGGACTAAAGCCCTCTCTGGGCTAAACTCGGGGACTAGAGCCCTCTCTGTGCTATGCTTGGGGACTGGAGCCGTCTCTGGGCTAAACTCGGGGACTAAAGCCCTCTCTGGGCTAAACTCGGGGACTAGAGCCCTCTCTGTGCTATGCTTGGGGACTGGAGCCCTCTCTGTGCTATGCTTGGGGACTGGAGCCCTCTCTGGGCTAAACTTGGGGACTAAAGCCCTCTCTGGGCTAAACTCGGGGACTAGAGCCCTCTCTGTGCTATGCTTGGGGACTGGAGCCCTCTCTGGGCTAAACTTGGGGACTGGAGCCCTCTCTGGGCTAAACTTGGGGACTAAAGCCCTCTCTGGGCTAAACTCGGGGACTAGAGCCCTCTCTGTGCTAGGCTAGGGGACTGGAGCCCTCTCTGGGCTAAACTCGGGGACTAAAGCCCTCTCTGGGCTAAACTCGGGGACTAGAGCCCTCTCTGTGCTATGCTTGGGGACTGGAGCCCTCTCTGGGCTAAACTCGGGGACTAAAGCCCTCTCTGGGCTAAACTCGGGGACTAGAGCCCTCTCTGGGCTAAACTTGGGGACTAAAGCCCTCTCTGGGCTACACTCGGGGACTAGAGCCCTCTCTGTGCTATGCTTGGGGACTGGAGCCCTCTCTGGGCTAAACTCGGGGACTAGAGCCCTCTCTGGGCTAAACTTGGGGACTAAAGCCCTCTCTGGGCTAAACTCGGGGACTGGAGCCCTCTCTGGGCTAAACTCGGGGACTAGAGCCCTCTCTGGGCTAAACTTAGGGACTAGAGCCCTCTCTGGGTTATGCCTGGGGACTAGAGCCCTCTCTGGGCTAAACTCTGGGACTGGAGCCCTCTCTGGGCTAAACTTAGGGACTAGAACCCTCTCTGCGCTAAACTCGGGGACTGGAGCCCTCTCTGGGCTAAACTCGGGGACTGGAGCCCTCTCTGCGCTAAACTCTGGGACTGGAGCCCTCTCTGGGCTAAACTCGGGGACTGGAGCCCTCTCTGCGCTAAACTCGGGGACTGGAGCCCTCTCTGGGCTAAACTTGGGGACTGGAGCCCTCTCTGGGCTAAACTCGGGGACTAGAGCCCTCTCTGTGCTATGCTTGGGGACTGGAGCCCTCTCTGGGCTAAACTTGGGGACTAAAGCCCTCTCTGGGCTAAACTCGGGGACTAGAGCCCTCTCTGTGCTATGCTTGGGGACTGGAGCCGTCTCTGGGCTAAACTCGGGGACTAAAGCCCTCTCTGGGCTAAACTCGGGGACTAGAGCCCTCTCTGTGCTATGCTTGGGGACTGGAGCCCTCTCTGTGCTATGCTTGGGGACTGGAGCCCTCTCTGGGCTAAACTTGGGGACTAAAGCCCTCTCTGGGCTAAACTCGGGGACTAGAGCCCTCTCTGTGCTATGCTTGGGGACTGGAGCCCTCTCTGGGCTAAACTTGGGGACTGGAGCCCTCTCTGGGCTAAACTTGGGGACTAAAGCCCTCTCTGGGCTAAACTCGGGGACTAGAGCCCTCTCTGTGCTAGGCTAGGGGACTGGAGCCCTCTCTGGGCTAAACTCGGGGACTAAAGCCCTCTCTGGGCTAAACTCGGGGACTAGAGCCCTCTCTGTGCTATGCTTGGGGACTGGAGCCCTCTCTGGGCTAAACTCGGGGACTAAAGCCCTCTCTGGGCTAAACTCGGGGACTAGAGCCCTCTCTGGGCTAAACTTGGGGACTAAAGCCCTCTCTGGGCTACACTCGGGGACTAGAGCCCTCTCTGTGCTATGCTTGGGGACTGGAGCCCTCTCTGGGCTAAACTCGGGGACTAGAGCCCTCTCTGGGCTAAACTTGGGGACTAAAGCCCTCTCTGGGCTAAACTCGGGGACTGGAGCCCTCTCTGGGCTAAACTCGGGGACTAGAGCCCTCTCTGGGCTAAACTTAGGGACTAGAGCCCTCTCTGGGTTATGCCTGGGGACTAGAGCCCTCTCTGGGCTAAACTCTGGGACTGGAGCCCTCTCTGGGCTAAACTTAGGGACTAGAACCCTCTCTGCGCTAAACTCGGGGACTGGAGCCCTCTCTGGGCTAAACTCGGGGACTGGAGCCCTCTCTGCGCTAAACTCTGGGACTGGAGCCCTCTCTGGGCTAAACTCGGGGACTGGAGCCCTCTCTGCGCTAAACTCGGGGACTGGAGCCCTCTCTGGGCTAAACTTGGGGACTAAAGCCCTCTCTGGGCTAAACTCGGGGACTAGAGCCCTCTCTGTGCTATGCTTGGGGACTGGAGCCCTCTCTGGGCTAAACTCGGGGACTAAAGCCCTCTCTGGGCTAAACTCGGGGACTAGAGCCCTCTCTGTGCTATGCTTGGGGACTGGAGCCCTCTCTGTGCTATGCTTGGGGACTGGAGCCCTCTCTGGGCTAAACTTGGGGACTAAAGCCCTCTCTGGGCTAAACTCGGGGACTAGAGCCCTCTCTGTGCTATGCTTGGGGACTGGAGCCCTCTCTGGGCTAAACTTGGGGACTGGAGCCCTCTCTGGGCTAAACTTGGGGACTAAAGCCCTCTCTGGGCTAAACTCGGGGACTAGAGCCCTCTCTGTGCTGGGCTAGGGGACTGGAGCCCTCTCTGGGCTAAACTCGGGGACTAAAGCCCTCTCTGGGCTAAACTCGGGGACTAGAGCCCTCTCTGTGCTATGCTTGGGGACTGGAGCCCTCTCTGGGCTAAACTCGGGGACTAAAGCCCACTCTGGGCTAAACTCGGGGACTAGAGCCCTCTCTGGGCTAAACTTGGGGACTAAAGCCCTCTCTGGGCTACACTCGGGGACTAGAGCCCTCTCTGTGCTATGCTTGGGGACTGGAGCCCTCTCTGGGCTAAACTCGGGGACTAGAGCCCTCTCTGGGCTAAACTTGGGGACTAAAGCCCTCTCTGGGCTAAACTCGGGGACTGGAGCCCTCTCTGGGCTAAACTCGGGGACTAGAGCCCTCTCTGGGCTAAACTTAGGGACTAGAGCCCTCTCTGGGTTATGCCTGGGGACTAGAGCCCTCTCTGAGCTAAACTCTGGGACTGGAGCCCTCTCTGGGCTAAACTTAGGGACTAGAGCCCTCTCTGCGCTAAACTCGGGGACTGGAGCCCTCTCTGGGCTAAACTCGGGGACTGGAGCCCTCTCTGCGCTAAACTCTGGGACTGGAGCCCTCTCTGGGCTAAACTCGGGGACTGGAGCCCTCTCTGCGCTAAACTCGGGGACTGGAGCCCTCTCTGCGCTAAACTCGGGGACTGGAGCCCTCTCTGCGCTAAACTCTGGGACTGGAGCCCTCTCTGGGCTAAACTCTGGGACTGGAGCGCTCTCTGCGCTAAACTCTGGGACTGGAGCCCTCTCTGGGCTAAACTCGGGGACTGGAGCCCTCTCAGGGCTAAACTCTGGGACTGGAGCCCTCTCTGGGCTAAACTCGGGGACTGGAGCCCTCTCTGGGCTAAACTCGGGGACTGGAGCCCTCTCTGGGCTAAACTCGGGGACTGGAGCCCTCTCTGGGCTAAAGTCGGGGACTGGAGCCCTCTCTGGGCTAAACTCGGGGACTGGAGCCCTCTCTGGGCTAAACTCGGGGACTGGAGCCCTCTCTGGGCTAAACTCGGGGACTGGAGCCCTCTCTGGGCTTGCATAAGACCAGTGGGAACGAAGGAGAGGCTGCTCCATGTGGCTGTGGCGAGCTTGGGTTCTCCGTCAGCGGTTGGCTCAGGCATGTGCTCCACAAAGCGGGAAGATGGTGGGCTGGGCACTGGGTCAGAAGTGGATCCGGCAAGATTATTCACAGGGCACATGGTGAATGGCGATCCATTTCTCGCCAGAATCCACTCCACATAGGCGGTGGAATCTGCTCAAGGACCATCCTCAGATGATGGCACTCTGTTCAGGCTAGCATCATAAAATGTGAGGGCCAGAAACAGTCTGGCATAGCCCTCAAATTATCTTTTTCCCTGCTCCAGCAGGAGGAGGAGGTATTCAGAGTGGGCGAGGGGATCCAGTGACACAACGCAAACAAAAACTGTTAAAAACTAATTTAACATTTAACACCAGACACCGGAACTCTGAATAGGATTCACTTTAAATACACAGGGGGATGCTTTGAATATGCAATTTAATATGCTCTGCTGTTTTGGAGTGGAAGTGACGGGCGCAGCATTGAAATAAGCCAGCATGAAATCAATATGTGTTGTAAAACTATTAAATTTGAAATGGAAAAAAAAGATAAAAAAAACGTTCTCTTGTACATCGCTGAAACATTTCATCTCAAGTCCAGTTATTGTCATTTCTTCCACATGTACAGCACATACATACAGATTTACAAGTCCTCTGTCTGCTCGAAAGCATGTCAGCTGATCAAGAATAATAGCGCAGTCTGGAATCCGGGTTTCTGTTGGGAAGTCTGATCGGACTCTTTTACATCAACAGGAAGTTAGGTTTAGAGGAATGGGGGTAGCAGAGGAAGTCCTGGCATAGTAGTGTTATTGTGTGTTGTCTTTTTATTTAATATACATGTTTCTTTAAATATCTGGCTAAAGGAAAATCTAAGCTGTTGTGAGTCATGACAGCACAGTCAGCCAGAATTCAGGTTCAGGAAAGCGTCTGTCCATCTTCTGCTCTTAACCAGCATGAGTTCAGCTTTGGATGGATGCTATACTTAGTTCTGCACGAGATGTGTCGAAACACGTCTGTCTTTAAATGGATGTAGTCTGTGAACTTCAAAGTGCTGAACTATGAGTGAAATGAAAATTTTGGCATGTTTACTCATCTTCATCTTCATCCCTTTTGCATGCTATTCAAAATGAACATTAGACTTTAACAAAAATTGTTGCATATTTTTGGCTTGATGCTTTTCCATGACATTCTGAAGTGTTTCTATTTCATATTTTATACTCCACAAAATTATTTTTCACATTTATTTTCCTTTTTCCCCCACAGGAGAGAGGAGGCTGATCAATGCAACAGCATGACATGAAACATCATGAGATACACTGTGCAAATCTGAGAAAACTGATGCCTTAAATTTAGTGGATTTAGTGTGTATTTGTCTTATGTGTTAAAATCTTTTTATTATATGCCACAGAATTATATGAAATTGAAACATTGATTTTATGAATTTTAGTTCAATTTAAAACATCAGTTTTCTATATGTGATTCTCTGTTAAAGTGTAATGTATTTCTGTGATGTGCAGCTGTATTTTCAGCATCATTCCTCCAGTCTTCAGTGTCCTTACTTTCACTTTTGATCAATTTAATGAATCCTTAGAATATTAGCACTAATTTATTTTCTTTTTTTTATGTAACTTTTGAATGGTTGTGCATGATGGTTACATCATTAATAATCAGAAATGTTTCTTGAGCAGTAAATCATCATATTATTCTGATTTCTGAAGATCACGTGACACTGAAGACTGGAGGAATGATGCTGAAAATACAGCTAATATATTCGATTTTAACATATATTCACATAGAGAACATCTATTTTTAATTCTAATAACATTTCACAATAGTAAAGGTAAAAATAAATGCAGCATTGATGAGCAGAAGAGACAAAAACGTAAAAAAATGTTTTGACTGGTACTGTATTTTTTTTTATCCGTGTCTGTGTTTGTGTGTTGTTTATGTAATGGCTGTCCTCATTTGTAAGTCGCTTTTGGATTAAAGCGTCTGCTAAATGAATAAATGTGAATGTAATGTAAAGATCATAATGTAAAGTGTGGCTGAAGTGATGCTTCTTCAGCGCCCCCTGCTGGAGGCTCTACTGCAGTACGGCTGTGTGTTGTGCGCCTGCGCAGAAGGCGCAGTGAGTTGTTGTGGGCGGGGTTTGTGTGAGCGGCTGCGAGCCGCCTCAGATCCGCTGTGGGTGTAGATGGGTGTGTGACTCCAACACCACGCAAACCGCTCAAAATAAACCCGGTGGAGACGTTAAGGCACATATACGGCTGCCTCTCCGCTGGGAGAGGAGGAGCAGCGGGAGGTTTCGCTTCCTGGAGAGCTTCTTTGAGCGGCGGAATCGAGCCGGGCCATGGCGCGGGACTATGATTACCTCTTCAAGCTGCTCATCATCGGCGACAGCGGTAAGGAAACACCGAGGATGAGAGACGGGAAGCAGGCCTCGGCTCGCTTAAAATGACACTTAAATGATCCAGAACCTCTTCAGATGCGTTATTTGTGCTGGATTTACACGTAACACTTACACTGATTAATCTGACATCTTATAACTGACATTTGGTGAGGTCGAGAGGGATGTGGTTTCTGATTAAGCTCATGTAACGTTAATGGGCCTGTCAACAGTTCACAGTCATTCAGTCTGGGCGTGTTCTTACATTATATATTTCTGTTGTCTATTAAATTAAAATATTAATATGTTACGTTGCCTGGCTTGTTTCTTGATTTTTCTGTGACACAATTGATGTAAGTTATAAACAAACTCAGTATTTATTATGGCAGCCTGGGTCTATTTATTTAATGTTGAGATGTTGTACTCATATATAAACTAATCTATAATAATAATAATAATAATATATTGTGACAAATATTTTAAATGTTATACAATTGTATATATATAATGTTTAAAAATGCTCTCTCTATATATAGTATATGATTAAATTATACAAATTTGTATAATGTGAATAATATTTTATAAATTTAAAATATTTAAAAATGACATATACATTAAATTATATAAATAAATAAAAAAATATATAATGTGTATATATTTATGTGAATAATGTTTCAAAATAAATGCAAATTTTCAAAATGTTATATATATATAGTATATTTTATTGAATGTAATTATTTATATATATATATATATATATATATATATATATATTCTCAAATTAGTTTTTAAATGTAATTAAAAAAATATATTTATTTATTTATTTATTTATTTTTTTAATTACATTTAAAAACAATGTGTGATGTGTTTCTTCTGTTTCTCAGGTGTTGGCAAAAGCAGTTTACTGCTGAGATTTGCTGATAACACATTTTCAGGTAGGACCCACACGTCACATGTGCTTTTAACAAACATTAACCGTGAAAGACGTGAAAGAGATCTGGTGTCTGCTGTGTATGAGTCGCTCACGCTGACTTCTACACTCTCAGTAATCTCAATGCTGGTTAATGTAATACAGCTGACAGTAATACTAGCAGATGTAGGACTGTCGGCTGATCTGTGTGTGTTGTTGCAGGAAGCTACATCACTACGATCGGTGTGGACTTCAAGATCCGCACGGTGGAGATCAACGGGGAGAAGGTGAAGCTGCAGATCTGGGACACAGCGGGACAGGAGAGGTTCAGGACCATCACCTCCACGTGAGTGACACGTTAAACCTGTTTCGGCTCAATCTTAGGATGCTTTCAAATGAGGAATGAGTTGCTTTCGTTTCACACTTCACAGACGTGAAGGGCTTCCTGGCATTATAAAAAACATTTGATGGTGTAATGTTTGGTGGTGTTGTGTAATGGGGCGGTGGATAAGAGTGTGAGAGCCCCGGGTTCGAATCCACTGTGAGACACCAATGTGTCCCTGAGCAAGACACTTAACCCCTAGTTTATTTTTAATTTGACACATTTAAATAAAATGCATCTTATTTTTTTATAAAACCAAAAATGTATATATTAAATACATATATTTATTCACGTCTGTCAAGTGATTTCACAAAAAACTTACAATATGTTTTCCGGTTTATTTAAGTGTTAATTATATCTGACGATAAATTGCAAACTAAAAAAAATAAATAAATAATAATAGTTGGGGCTCTGTTGGAAATTAAATTATTATTAAATTTTTTTAGCTTTGCGCTGCAGAAAAGACTTGTTGATTGGTTATGCATTTTCTATATGATTATTATTACTGTTAATTTGTAGCTATATTAATATATAATAATTAAAATGTTTTAACCAAATTCTGCAGTCTCACAATAACATTTAAAATTCACAATCTTCCACAATTAATTGAATATTATGCATATAATACGATCCACGATGCTCTTCTGTGATGCTGTGTGTGTTTCTCAAATCCTGTCGTCAAACTGATGATGTGTGCCTCGAGAAAAGTCACCCAGACAACCACTTCCTGTCAGTGATGTCAGTCGCAGGAAGTGAAACAGTCTCGGGTCACCCTTTCCTTCAGAAGATGTGCAGATCGAGTCTCTTTGAGGAACGATCGCTTGTCTTTTATTCCACACGCTGGGGTCCAGGTGGACTCTTATCTTAAGTGTTGACTTCAAGACGATTCTGTGGATTTAAAGATGTTCTAGATGATCTAGAACGTAATGAGCAGAATCTGTGGAGTTCAGTGGAAACCAAGCGTTCCTGTTCAATGTGTTATTTAATCTCTGAAATGTTTTCGAGCTAAAATATTTACTGGAAGTCCCCCTTCGAGATTTTAAGATTTAAAATATTTTAATAATTAAAACATATTTTTATATATAGTTCTCTGGTAACTCATAAATATATTATTTTTATATATTATTAATTTTTTTAAATATTTTTTATTTATTTATGTTTTTAAATGGATAAATATGGATTTATATATTTATATGAAATATTTTAGTGTTTTATTGACTTTTTTTAATTTTAGTTATTTTAATTTAGCATTTTTATTGTTTAAATATATTGCTTTTCATCAACTTTCAAACTCCAGGTTATCTTGTCCTTGTGCTAAACGTTAAAAAAATCATGTATGATTATTTATATATTATTTATTAATTATTCATATATTTTTATTTGTTTTTAAATGGATAAATATGGATTTATATATTTATATGAAATATTTTTGTGTTTTATTTACTTTTTTTATTTTAGTTATATTAATTTAGCATTTTTATTGTTTAAATAAATAGCTTTTCATCAACTCTCAAACTCTTTTCTTGTCCTCGTGCTAAACGTTAAATAATCACATCTAGGTTGTTTTTATTAGCGTAGTCTGTTTTTGACTCATTTCTCTCAGTGAATGTGGCTTTGGACTTTTATTGTGGTTTTATGTTTGTGTTGCTGAAGCTTCAGAGCCCTGATGTGTGTGTGTGTGTGTGTGTGTGTGTGTGTGTGTGTGTGTGTGTGTGGTGGTCTCTTTCAGGTACTATAGAGGCACTCACGGCGTTATCGTGGTGTATGACGTCTCCAGCGCCGAGTCGTTCGTCAACGTCAAACGCTGGCTTCATGAAATCAATCAGAATTGTGACGACGTCTGTCGGATATTAGGTAGATACATTGTTGCCTTTTTAAAATGCATTCTCAAATAGAAACATATGAAAGATACTATAAGTTCATAAATGAGTACAAATATTTGTATCACTATCAAGATTTAAGGTTAAATGTATATGTAGTGTGTTTTTTTTGTTTTTTTGTTTACATGCTCCTGTGGTGTGACATATATTTCTACAAGTATTAATGTTTTTTTTACCAATTTTATATATTGATTTAAAGGGCCTTTTTGATTAAAAACTGTAAAATTAATTTATTATTAATTGTATTAATATATATATATTATATTATTATTATTATTTTATTATTATTATTATTATTTTTATTATTATTTTGCATAGTTTTTTATGTTGCCTTTTTATTGTTATTTTTTTTCTAGCATTGCATTAATGAGATTTTTGGAGGAAAATGTCTTTTATTAATTTATTTACACAATACAAAAAAAAAATGGTCCTTGATATAAATGATCTTTAATCTGATATTTAATTGTTGGTATTTTGTGGATGAAATATGAACTTGGCATTTTTTTGGATGCAGTTTTGTCAGATTCAGTGTTCGGTGATGTTCTGATGATTAATTCTGGGGTTTAACGCTGGTTTCCTGTGCTCTGCGTTCAGTGGGTAATAAGAACGATGATCCCGCCTCTAAAGTGGTGGAGACCAATGACGCGCAGAAGTTTGCTGAACAGATGGGCATCCGACTGTTTGAGACCAGCGCCAAAGAGAACATCAACGTGGAGGACGTAAGCCGGATTAAATCCCATCAGCTTACACAAATAAAGCCTCTAATGGAGTCTTCCTCTCCAGACCAAAAGAGTTTGAGGAATAGGAAGTGTTTCAGAAGCTGATGCTGGAAGTCACTTTTATTTCTGTCGAGCTTTATAAAGAACAGATGGTTTCAAAGCAGCTTCTCGGTAACAGACAGAGAAAATAACAGTGTGAAAGTAGTCAAATGAATTCACTTTCAGCGATAACGCAGCTCCACACAGTCATTATTCAGATCAGTGGTGGAAATACTGTATTTTCCAGGGTTATTACAGTTAACTAAAGCTGTCACATGATATTAAATAAATGCTAAATGAAATACTGAAACTGAAAATACAATATAGAAAAATCAGTCACATGTTTTTCTTTTAGTGAGTTGGCAAGGCACCATTTCTCATTTCCATTTAGTTTCACTCGAGGTACTAAAATAAGCCAAGATTAAGGAAAGTAAAAAAAAAAAAAAAACTAAGACTAATTTAAAACTATATATAGACACATTTAAAAGTGTCACTTGATATATTAAGCCAAGTAAAGCCAAAACCCAATAAAAAAAAAAAATCATTAATAAAAAGCTAGATATGAATAAAAACTATGGACACATAATAACATTAATGAAAATAACCAAATTAAAATATATAAAGAAAAAATTAATACAAGTATAATAGTAAGTAAAACTAAATATTATAAATAAATAAATAAAAATGTATTAAAAATATTTAGATTTTTTAATATATGAAAATGGCAAAATTAATAAACTTTCACAATTAAAAAAAAGGGAAACTAGAATAACTAAGAATAGTAAAACTAAAACTTAAAACTAAATATTATAAATAAATAAAAAATATAAAAAAATTATAAAATATATATGAAAATGGCAAAAACATAACAAAATTAATAAACTTTTACAAATAAAAAAATAGAAAGTAGAATAACAGACATAAAAAAAGAATCTATATATTAATAAACCTTAATAGTATCTCAGTGATGCTATAATAACTGTGTACTTCAGAAGTGTACAGTATGAGCCTTTTCCATGTCGTTTTAAGCAAACGTCTAATGCTCAGAAATGCATTGTGTGTTATGGATTGAGCCGCTGTCACTGAAGTGTGGTTGTGTCTGTGTGTGCATCAGATGTTCAACTGCATCACTGAGCTCGTCCTGAAGACACGCAAAGAGTGTGTGGCCAAACAACAGCAGCAGAGCGAAGTCGTCAAACTGAGCAAGAGCAGCAAACGCAAGAAGAAGTGCTGCTAGTGGACACACACACACACACACACACACACACACTCGAGCGAACTGACACGAGCCAGACAGCTTCACACACCTAACCCAACCCATGAGAGACTAGAACTGATAGAGATTTACTAATGATGAGCTCGTTTGGACTTCAGGAGGACGCCTACAGACTCGAGGCCAAATGTGAGCGACTGCAGCGATCCGGAGCAGATGTGAGCTGGAGAACATCAGGAGTTATGTATTTTAATCACATCTTCACGGACGGACCGAGCCTGCGCTGCTCTGCCAACAACCAAGAGACCCTCGTCTTGCCTTTCGCTTTCTCTTTTGTCTTTCATTTTTGTAAAACTGTATTTTTGTACTAACAGATGATACAATCAGACACACCGTAGCGTTCAGTGAATCTGGTGCCATTGACTGAGAGTCGGTGTATTCACAGAGCTGGGAGGAAACGCTCGGTCTCACGAAAAAGTGTGGATTTACGGGAGTAATTAATGCAGGAATTACACACTCGGATCATCAGAGATCAGGATGAGTTTGTTTCTGCGTCAGATCTGGAGAAATGTAGCACTGCACCAATGGAAGTGAATGGGTGCCGTCAGAATGAGAGTCTGATAAACATCACGATAACCCACAGTGCATCAGTGAACATCTGGAGAAGACAAAACCTGAAACACATCCAGCGTTAAGATGATTTTAGAGAGTCTATAATCCATAATAACACTTCCTCCAGTGAAAAAGTGTTCTGGTCTGAATCAGGAGAGAAATCTGCACAGATCAAGCGTGTGTTGATTGTGATGTGCTGACGGCACCCATTCACTTCCATTGGTGCAGTGCTACATTTCTCCAAAATCTGATGACGAAACAAACTCATCCTGGTCTCAGATGAACTGAGCACATTTTCAGCATATTTTATTTTTGTGTGTACTGTTCCTTTTAATGGAGTAATTCACGCAGAAATGCACATTCGGTCTTCATTCACTCGCCCTCGTGTCGTGTCTGTGGACCACAAGCGGAAAAGTAAAAGTGCTGAGTTATGCGTTCTCTGAGAAGAGCAGCGTGAACATTTTTCTAAACGTCTCCTTTCGTGTTTCACATGAGAAAGTCAGTCAAACCGGTTTGAGATGACGTGAAGGTGAGTAAGTGACGACAGACTGATCATTTCACTGAATGGTTCTCAAGTCGGAGCCTGATCTGTCCTTGTTCTCCGAGCTGAGAGAGAGAGACGACTCGTGTGACTGTAACCTGTTGTCTTTGACTCTTCTGAACACAGTCTAGTTTACTTTCGGGAATATCAAGAGACTGAAAACTGAAAACATCACTCTCCGTCTCGTGGGAGCCAGTGATTTGAGATGTTGACATGTCATCTTCTGTTTGTATGTGTAATGATCTAGTGTACACTGGAAAAGAGGAACTATTACTCCTATTCATTGTCCCAACACGAGTCTAACGATAATAAAGGTTTTAAGAGAACACAATATTCATCTTTACTCAATGTTTTTAATAACTAGTGTGTTTCTGTGGTTGTTTCACCACTAGGTGTCGCTCTAACAGCATTATTCGGCTCACTGTGACAAACTCCTGCAGTCTGATGCTTTTTCTTTTTTAATTCAGATCTACATTTTGCTTCGGTGTTGATGTAATCATTGACTCTGGTTTGTTTCTTTTGTGCAGTTAGAGTTTAAATACATTTTCAGAGACAAAAAAAATGTATTTTTTTATATATATATATGTATATGTATATGTGTATATATATATATGTATATATATATAAAAAACAGTTTAAAAGTTTGAATTGGTTAAAGATTTTTTAAATGTGTTCGAGTCTAATATGAAGAAATACATTAAAAATAGTGAAATATTATTCTAATGTAAATCATCTGTTTTCTGTGTGAATCTGTGTTAAAGTGTAATTTATTTCTGTGATGCTCCGCTGTATTTTCAGCATCATTCCTCCAGTCTTCAGTGTCACATGATCTTCAGAAATCATGAAATCACATTTCTGATTATTATTAATGTTGAACAAAGTTAATATTTTTGTTAAAATTGTGATACATTTTATTTTTCAGGATACACAGATGAACAAAAAGTTCAAAAGAACAGCGTTCATATGAAACAAATCTTTTGTATCATGTATTTACTGTCACTTGTCACTAATTTAATGCATCCCTGATGAATAAAAGTGACGTTCTTTTTTCTTTTTTAAATCTCATTTACCCAATAGATTTAAATGGTAGCTTATTATGGGTTTCAGTAAATTATTGTGCAGCACGACTGTTTTCAACATTGATAATAATCAGAATTGTTTCTTGAGCAGTAAATCATCATATTAGACTGAATTCTGAAGATCATGTGACACTGAATTCATAAGATGTATATAAAAGTCTTTTCCTTTACGGTAAATAACTCTTGTCTGAGTGTTGTTGATTCCGGGGAAATACTAGTAGTTTTAGCTCCAGATGTCCTCATTTGTCGTCCTGCTGGTGCCGTGACCCTGAGGTCATGTCTACCCCATCTGCTCCTGCGAGAACGTGAACAACCACATCTACGCGAGCTTAAAGAGAACAACTGAAAACCTTGCTTTAATAGAAACCGTACAGTGTGTAGGAAGAGCAATGCATTTAAGTTTATAGTAAGATGCATTGCACTTTGCAGAATGATGAGAATGTTTAGTTTTCTTTCTGTAGCATCATTATTGTAGACTATGACTCCCACACTACATTCAAGTCTTCTGATGTTATGTGATGCTTGTGCTATCCAAGATAAATTTGTTTCTTCATCAGGTTTGTAGAAATGTAGCACTGCATCAGTGTCTCATCAATGGATGCTCTGCAGTGAATGGGTGCCGTCAGAATGAGAGTCTGATAAAAACATCACAATAATCCACAGCCCTCCAGTCACTGGAGGAAGTGTTATTCTGGATTATAGACTCTATGTGTTTGAGTTAAAATCATCTTAATGCTGGATGTGTTTCAGCTTTTGTCTTCTCAGATGTTCACTGATGGACTGGAGTGCTGTGGATTATTGTGATGTTTTTATCGGCTGTTTGGACTCTCATTCTGACGGCACCCATTCACCCCCACTGATGCATTTCTACAAATCTGCTGAAGAAATATGTGATTAATTTTATCAGGCAAGTTGATTTCTCAATCTTAGGCTTGGAGCATCGTGTCGTGATTTCTGTAATGATTTATGATTGCTGGTGATATCATCTCGTCTGGGAACTCAGATTATTTCTATTTTCTCTCAATGTCTCTGTAATTTCCCGTGTCTCTCTCCATCACAGCTCGGGGAGGCTGTTGCCATGGAGCTTACAGGCATCGCCAGGGAAACCAGATCTTGACGAGCCAGTGAAACTGGATGAGAGAAATGTTGCGGCTCGTCAGAGGTTAAGAGTGTGCTAATGTAAGTTATGTAGAATTCAGAGAGAAGCGTTTCTCTGTCTGTCTGCCGCCCTGGATGGAAACTGCATCACGTCTGAAACACTTCTGAATTCTGAGTTCTGCATCAGATACTGAGATTTATGGAAACTTGTTCTGCTACATAGTAAAAAATAAAAAGTAACTGCAAATTTTTATCTCACTGGTCAGACTTTTTTCTTGCAATTCCTTCTTTCTCTAGTACCTCTTTCTTTTGGGGTTCCACAAGGCTCTATTCTCTGCCCGTTTTATTTTCACTTTACAAGCTGCCTCTCGAGTCAGTTATACTCGGGCACAATATAACTTTTCACTGCTATGCAAATGATTTGCAAACTGATTTGCCTATGAGGTCGAAAAAATGCTGATGCAGTTGGATTGCTAAATGATTGAATTCATGACATGAAACTTTGGTTGCAGCACAATTTTAGATTTTTGTGCGCTGACTTCAAAGCTTAGACCACCTGCCAAAAATCTTTTGATAGTATAACCTAAAAATTTGACAAACAAATTGACAGCATGATTATAGGAAGTTTTTTTCAGCTACATCTTTTTGCAAAGGTCAAACTAATTTTTAAGCTGACCTTGAGAAAGATATGAAGACTAGACCGGAGCAAGCTTCCCCTTGATATGCATACTATCACTGTTCTGGATCTTTTTAACAATAGACTAAACAATTATTTATATAGACTGACTTTTAATACCTAGCAAGTTTGTGATATTTTAGTGTATTTTTTTGCTGTAGAAATTTATACTTTTGTTTTTACTGCATTATTTTCTGCTCCTTTTGGAAAGCACTTTGGTCAGCTTGAGTGTTATAAAGTGCTATAAAAATAAATGTTGATTGATGATAAATAACTCATTTCCCTCATGTCGTTCCAAACCCGTGAGACCTCTGTTTATCTTCTGAACACAGTTTAAGATATTTTAGATTTAGTCCAAGAGCTCTCAGTCCCTCCATTGAAGCTGTGTGTACGGTCTACTGTCCATGTCCAGAAAGGTAAGAAAAACATCATCAAAGTAGTCCATGTGACATCAGAGGGTCAGTTAGAATATTCTGAAGCATCGAAAATACATTTTGGTCCAAAAAATAGCGAAAACTACAACTTTATTCAGCTTTCACTCCCTTTATGCTGAGCGCAAAATAATCGGTGAACCGTTTTCTTTAACCAGATTATTGAAACGAACTGTCCGAAAGAACCACTGGTGATCCGAAAACTGATGCAACCGGTTCTTCACTCGTGAACGAGTCAATCTTTTGTTTGTTATGTGGCTCGGCTCGGTGTTCATCACAGCAGTTCAGTCAGTGTACTGTTTGAGTCAATGAATTACTCCGGGATATTGGTTTGTTTGAACTCAGAGGGAGTGTCAGACACATTAAACAAGTTAACAGCTTAAGTCATTTGTGGATTAATGCGTATTAGAGACGAGAACAGTTTAAAATGATTCAGTTAAATTTGGTGAACTGGTTCAAAAAGATCCGGTTACATTGAATGATTAGTTCGTGAACCAGATATCACTAAACTGCTTTGTTTTGAACTTTCTCTCACAACAGACACGGAAGAGAAGACAATGCTGAATAAAGTCATAATTTTTGCTATTTTTGGACCAAAATGTATTTACGATGTTTCAGAATATTCTAACGGACCCTCTGATGTCACATGGACTACTTTGATGATGTTTTTCTTACCTTTCTGGACATGGACAGTATACCGTACACACAGCTTCAATGGAGGGACTGAGAGCTCTCGGACGAAATCTAAAATATCTTAAACTGTGTTCTGAAGATAAATGGAAGTCTTAGGGGTTTGGAACGACATGAGGGTGAGTCATTAATGACAAGTTATTAATCTTTGTTAAAAAAATACAAGTCTTAGTTCAAGTTAGCTCATTAAATAACAGTTGCAACTTTCAATTTTAACAATGTGTTATTAAATATTGGAATACGTAAGATTAATGAATGTTCAGAATAATGTTTTTTATTGGCAGTTCATGTTAACTAATGAAGCCATCTGCTGTCAGAGAGTGAATGTGCTTTCATTCAGCGCGTCTCTCACGTGTTCCTCCATGTGCTTCTCATGCGGGCTTGTTTACATCAGAGTGCATTGTCTCCTTTAAGCAGCATACAGCGATGTTGTGCATTTCAAGCAGCTGATGGGAATACTATTCTTAAAATTTGGAATAATTTGTAATGTATATTTATTCACGGTATTTAGAAGTGCCCACGATAACAATATCATCGTGCATATTAATCACCGCAATATATCGCATTACCGAATACCAGCTCAAGTCTCTATATGACCAGCACCTGTATGTTATGAAAGATATAACAGAGTGATTTGATACACATTCTCCAGTAATTTAATTTGCTTAAACTCCGCCCCTTTTATTACAATCCACTATAAGATCGCATTCAGGTCCACTTGTTTTGAGAGCCACGCCCATTTATCAACAGCCAATCAGCGACCGATAGATAGAACCAAGTCCCCCCCACATGAGCATGAGCAAGAAATCTTTGGATGTTCTCCAAAATAAATGCATAAAAGCATCACCTAAATGACAACTAATAATGTACGTTTGTTTTTTTAAAGACATCTGATGCAGCACATTTCCTAATAATGAAAATGCAATGGGATCAGAATTTCCTTGATATTCTTGGATGGAATTTATAGAGTTATGGTTTATTTGAATTGAGCCAAAAATATATGTTGTGATTATGTAATCTAACTTTACTGATAGTGTAGGTTTGTTCTTTAAAAGACAATGTGAGATGTTGACATGGTGGCCTTTTTAAATACTGTTTAACAAGTGCAGTTTTCTTTCTTGGGTTAAAGTATTTTTATGGGATCAGTTTTCTGACCAAAATTGCAGTCACAGATAAAAAAAAAAAAGTAATCAGTGTGAAACCAAAATTTAGTAACTAAAGTAAAAATATATTGCACAAAATTAAAAAAATAAAAGCAACATTTTCAGAATAGCAAACAATGGTCATGGATTGAAAAATAATAATTGTTAATAAAAAATGTATAACGTATTTTAAAAACATAAACATGAATCGAAACAAATAAAAAATGTAAGAAAATTGTAAAACATTTTATACATTTTATATTTACATTTTAATTTTAATTTAATAAAAATTTTAAGAAAATTGTAAATAATTGTAAAGTTTTGATTCATGCTTATCTTTTTTTAAACATGTGATAACATTTATCTATCCTTTTTGTTTTTATATACGTGACCATTGTTTACTATTCAGAAAACTGCTTATATTTAAACATTTTGTGCAATATATTTTAACTTGTTTTTACATTTTGGTTTACATGCTTATTATAATTTTTTTTAAATCTTGACTGCAATATTTTTGGGTGAAAATGTATCCCGTATATTATCCTTATTCAGCAGGAAGTTTGAGTGGCACATATCAAAGGATTTATAGTTTAATTTACGTCGGCTCACAGTAGATGCAGGTGAATCTGTGTTTTTTAACATCCATGATTCACTTCACCTTTAAGAGGATAGAAAAACATGATCAGGCTTCTTTATTTAGCTAAAGCTCCCTTTGTGTCAGCGGTGAGGCGTAACACGGCACTTTGTCTGTCTCTCTAATGGATGTTTGTGATTATGGTGGGTGACAATACAGCGGATGTTCACGGTGTTCTTGCCCTGCTTCCTACAAACCGTGTGTGTGTGTCTCTCATCTGTAGAGCTACAGTCTGACCTGAAGATGAGGACATGAAGTTTACTTCAGAATTAAAGAGAATATTTCCTGCCGAGAGACACAAGTGAGTTAAAAACAGCTCTTACCTCATCTGATGCTTCTCGTTTCCATTCACATTTGACTGAGAATGAAAATGCTGCACAAGGATCAGAACTTCTGGGTTGGGTTGAATTTATGGGGCTACCATATAATAATAATTTTGATAATACTTTATATATTTAAGGTCGCTTTTTAAATACATAATATATAAAACAAACACACAATCCAAGCAAAACAAACAAAACGAATACAGAGACAGAAACAAGATTTTATTTTTTTGTACTTAATTTGTAGTAACTCAATAAAATGGTCTTGTTAACTTTGGAAATTGATATGACTAATATGAATATTTTGCATTTGCTTGCATAAATGTCTCATTGATGTATCAGTCAAACGAGACTCCGCTTATAGATGCAGCGCTGCTGTAAATCATCAAATAATCACAATAAATAATTAACCGTTTGCATTTGCATATATTCGTTCTTACACTGGAGTCTGTGAGGATCAAGCATCAGAAATCTGTTTAAATGTTCAGGTCCTTTATAGTTAATTAATTTGAGCCCGAGGTGAGGTCTCAGGCTCACATTGAGGCAGATACTGTCTCTATAAATAAACACGCAGTCATTCTTATACCTGCAGCATTCACACGGCTCTCTCTCTGATGTTTTTCTTCGGCTTTGCACATACAGCACTCTCTGAAGATGCAGTTTCAGCTAATTAGCTAATTGATAATTAGCTAAATGATAATGGTGTATTCACAAGCTTTTAGTTAGTATGTGGATGTGTGATCGAGACGAGTAATTAAACCCAACTGAGATGGTTTGTGCAATGATAGATTCACTGACAGGTGATTATTACATAAGACCACGTTGTGAGATCTGCTGTTTCACACTCGTTATGTGCTCGTTACGTTCACTTCTACATTCAGACCGTGTTTGCATCGGATAAAGTCATTTATCCAAGTGTCACTAATTCTATAAAGCATTTGATTGTATATGGACCTGAGTGCATGTCATTTTTGTTTACCTGCTATTTAGGGTTGTAACGATTCACTCAACTCACGATGCAATATGATTCATGATACTGATTTCACAATACGTTTCCTCACAGTTTCTTTTAACAAAATTAGATTTAATTACAAGGTGTCCTTTTATTATGGATTGGATAAAATGGTGCAGATTTCTTTGTGAAACTGATATGTGTCAAAAAACTTTACTAAATTGAAAATATAAAACAAACCTCTAATCAAATAAATAAATATAACAAGTATAAACGCAGGTTCACTCTCTGCCAGCAGGAGGCGCTTATGAAGCAGCAGTAATAATGGAGTGTTTCCATGGTTACGGCTGTAAACAAAGCAGCGCAGCACTTATAAACACTGCTTTAATATGCATTATACAGAGATAAAAAGAAAATACCATCTACACTTTTCTAAAGACAGTCAGTTTCCCTCAGAGATACATTCATATAAACTCCAACACCCAAATGATTCGTGATTCGTTTAACATCTCCACCGATCTGAATGGTCACACATTTGTATTGGTGTTCAACCGGCTTGCGGTGCATCATTACATCAATAATAAGTTCATTTAAACTTTTTATGAATAAACTAGCCATGTGCTTGGCTCCAGTTTTGATATCACAGACTAGAGAGAGGTTGTTATAATTAAATTTATTTTAATTTCCTTGTAGAGAGAATACATTCTAAATGAGTTTAGCTGATTAAAGCTTATATTAACTTTTATAAATAAATGATCATATACTAGACTCCAGTTTTGATTCCCTAGACTTCAGAAAGAGATTGAATATGTATTTAATTTTATTTAACTATATTATTATTATTATTATTATTATTATTATTAATAAAAATAATAGTAATTAGTAATTTTATTTCATTTTTTTTCCCTGGAAGTAAATTGTTCCTAAATTGTATTTTATTAGGGTAATTAGGGTAATATTATTAGGGTAATATTATTTATAAGGTCATTTTATTTATTTATATATTTTATTTTTTTCAGTTCCCTGGAAGTAAACCGTTTTTAATTGTAAATTATATTTAATGAATTGTAAATGAGAAAGGAATTTTGATTTCATAGACTTTACAGAGAGAAAATAACGTAAAATGAAACATTAGAACTAAATTTGTTTTTTAAATATGACTTAAAACCACTTTTGAGTAAATGGTGGTATAAAAATGAAACACTATGACAGAATTGTTGTTTTTGAGTGAACTATTCCTTTAATGTTAATAAAACTAAACACAAATCCATCACTGCTCTTGACTGAAGATATTTAATACAGTGTGAAAGCATGGTTTCATTATGTATAATTTTACTACTTTACTTCTTGCGTTAAACATTGCTTATCACTGAACGGATAAAAGGAAAATATGTACAAATAATGTTTAAAACAAAACAAAAACTAACAAACTAATGAATGAGGTAATAAACAAATTAATGAACGATTAAATAATTAAATGTCTTCATTATGTTTTGAATTTTTTTCGCATTAAACGTTTTGCGTCTAGAGATTAAATTATAGACGTGCTACCTACTAAAGGTTAATTTGAACTTTTATGAATAAACTAACATTTGCCATAATCCTATATTTTATTTTACCTTTAGTTTTATTATTATTATTTTTATTTATATAATGCATAAAAATATGATTGCATTTTTTTTTCTTTTATTGATTCAGTGATAAACTATGAGAAACCATGCCTGCGTTGTGTTTACATTCGAATAATTTTACCATTATACTTTTTTAATTTTATTTTGAATCATATTCAAGTTCATCTATAAAAGCATCTCTACAGAAGTAATTCAGCTCAATAACAGTGTTATTATCCAGCTTTAGTTCAAGTTTAGTTCTTATCAGATCGTCTCAATGCAGTCAAATTGAGACCACAACTGAAAATTAAAGTAATATCACCCAACTCTGCATGCATAAATGTAATGTTTTCTTGCTTGTGTTCTGCTCCCAGCGTTTCCTGAAGTTCCCAGAGGAACCCAAAGCCAGTGCACAGTGTTATTAATCATAAACCTGACTTGCTGCTATTTTGACGACTTCTCTGCTGTAATTGCTGGATTTGCTACAGATTGCTCTGCAGGTTTAAGTGAAACACAGGGGATGGGAATTAATTCATTAAGCCTGTTGCGTAAAGCTCAGAGTTTCCTCTTTATCTGTTTTAAGACTTTAGGATTGTTAGCTCGGGGAGTTGGGCAGCATGTGCATTGTCTTAAATCTCTGTGTTAGTACTTCTACATCACAGTAAACATGTTGCAATAGTGATAATTGTGCATACTGTATGTGACTTGCACTGGAAAAACAGTTGATATCACATGACAGCATTCAGAGTCACGCTTTGAGAGCAAACTATGTTTATAGGAAAGTAGAAAGCCACCATGTGTTTAATAATGCATTAACTCACACACACACACACACACACACACACACACACACACACACACACACACACACACACACACACACACACACACACACACACTCACTCACACACACACACACACAGTTGTGTATCTCTGGAGGGCAGTGGGTGGATTTCTGTAGAATTAGTCACCATTTGTTTTATTTTTTTTTACTATTTTTAGTAATAAACGTTATTTATATACCCTTATATTCTTACTGATCGCTGATAAAACTCTGCTGCGTAGAAAACAAAGCTAAAAATAAGGGCAGTTGTCATTTCTGTGCATCTGACGTGATTATGATTGATTCTGTGCAGCTCAGAGGCTTGTTATTGCAATCATAATGTCATGATTCTGTCAGTTTCCTGAGATTCATGGACTTTATTGAGCTGATTAACATATTCAGATGAGCTGATTAGCATATTCAGATGAGCTGATTAACATATTCAGATGAGCTGAGATCATCACGTCTCCTGCAGTCGATGTGCTTGTGTTGTTGTTTTTTTTTTAAATAAATAAACCAATTGTGTAAATGTATGAACAAAAGCCCTCAGCAGCCGATACTGTGTGTGTGTGTGTGTGTGTGTGTGTGGATCTCGCTCCGGGTTTTGGCTGTGACTCACACTGATTAGCTGAGACTGCTGCAGAGAGACAGAGAGAGAGAGAGTGAGAGTGGGCGAGCGAGTCATTGCGCTACAGTCTCATCTCTCTCTCTCTCTCTCTCTCTCTCTCTCTGTTTTCCTCACTGAGCACCTCACAGGTTTTCTCCTCTCGTCTCCTCCAGCGCTCCCTCCGTTCGTTCCGTCTCTGCGCTCCGAGGATGACACCTCCAATCTCGAGGAGCCCGAGAGGCCCCCCCGCCCTGCAGCCGCTGCCCGGCGAGATCATCCTCGCTCAGGCTTCCTCGGACGAGACCTGCCCTTTGTAGGGTGGTGCTTCAGTCGGGCCCTGAGCGCACTGGCCAAGGCTGAGTGAGTACACACACACACACACACACACACACATCTCTAGTCACAGGTGGTCCAGTGGTGCGGAGACGGACACATCACCACGGCGACTGTCACCAGGCAACATTGTAGCTGAGTGTGAGGTATTGCTGGTGCGGGGAAAGCTGCGGTTCACATGTCTTTAAGATGAATGAGAGAGAGCTGTGTGTGCGTGCCTCTGCTTTTAAATCTGAGGGCAACGGGAAACCCTCATCTGGCGTGTGTGTGTGTGTGTGTGTGTGTGTGTGTGAGAGAGAGATGATCCGTAGCACAATGAAACCCAGTGCATAAACACTGTGTAACGTGATCGGCTCTGTTCTCGCTGCGATGTGGTCAACCTTCAGTCTGTTGTTTTGGTTTGCTTTTGCTTCTGATCGTGTGGTGTGGTGTTTATTGATCGAGTCAAAACATGTGCACGTTGTATTTCATCCATGAATTATGAGAAATGCATGAAAAGCATATGCTCATTACCATAATGAAAAAAAAATATTTCAGTTTTAAGCTAATTTTCCTCTGTTCTCATTACTATAATGCTAAAAATAGTTCTCACTATTGAAATTTTTTCTTCTCATTTTATATTTAATTTCCCACAATTTATATACCATTACTACAATATTTTAAATTAATGTTTTTATTTACATTTTTTCATCCCCTATAACACAAAAAATAATTTTCATTATTCTCATTATTAAAAATTACTGTATTATTTTTTATTAGATTTTCCTTATTCTCTTTTCCATAATGAAAAATAAATATCATCACTGTAAAAAAATAATATTAATTAAATTTTTCCCTAATTCTCATTAATTTAATAGAAAATAATTCTCATGTTTATTAATTTTTTATGTAATTTATTTAGTTAATAACCCCCCACCCCCAATTCTCATCACCATATTAAAAACAATCTCATTACTGTTATGGTTTTTAACATATTTTATTTCATTTTCAGTTTTATTATTTTATTAACTTTAACCCAGTTCTCATTACCATGATGCAAAAAAAAAAAAAAAAAAAAAATCTGTAACGTGGAAAACAATTGTAAACTATTTATAGATCATTGGGAGTGGTTGTTGTGTGAAAAATTGTTGATTTCAATCGCAATAAGTATTATGAGAATGACTGAAAAGTAGTGTGTGTGTGTGTGTGTGTGTGTGTGAGTGTGTGTGTGTGTGTGTGTGAGTGTGTGAGACGTGCTGCCCAAAACACACGCCTCAGTGAATGCATTGAGGCGTGTGTTTATTGTTATGTGCTGCTCTGGTGTGTTGAATCAGGTGAAGGTCTCGGTCAGGAGTCTGATCCCAAACGAGACAGAAATAACATGCTTTTCTTCCCAGAAGCTGAAGAGAAAGGGAGAGAGCTTAGTAACGTTAGTCTGAATGAGAATGAACCCAGAAAGCATTTCTATGGGAACCAGGGTTTCCTTCCCACGACCCCCCCCCCCCACCATCTCTCTCCATCCATTCACTCGCTTCTTCTCTCTTTAATCCTGAAATGCGTATTTGTCCTGCTGTGTGTCATGTTATTGCCTTCGTCTTCATATAGCGTTTCCAACACCATGAAATCCCCTGAACACAACACCAGCAGAGGAGCGTGGGAATGTTAATGCAGAGGCGCAGCTGCTGATTGGTGGACAGGCTCCTCTGGAGATGTGCTGTGATATGAGAGAGCTGGATCCGTCTTGAGGCAAACAAAACATCTGGAATGAGTGATAGCGCTCGCAAACCGCCCTCACTGCGCATCTCTCATGCACGCTTCAGAAACGTATGCATTGTGGATGCAGTAGGTGTGTTGTTTGGTAAGCTTGATGTGTGCCGTTATTCATGTAGCGCACATCTGTCAAAAACATGCAGACACAGAAATGCATTCTTTTCTGCTGCACAGCTGACGAACGCATTTATCTGGCAGTACAACAGAAAAACGCGCATTCATAAAGCAGTGCACCTAAAAGAAAGCATGCATTTATCAGACGTGCCGTGGAAAAGCGCGCATTTATCAGACCGTGACGTGGAAAATTGTGCATTTATCAGACCGTGACGTGGAAAAGCGTGCATTTATCAGACCGTGACGTGGAAAATCGTGCATTTATCAGACGTGCCGTGGAAAAGCGTGCATTTATCAGACCGTGACGTGGAAAATTGTGCATTTATCAGACCGTGACGTGGAAAAGCGTGCATTTATCAGACCGTGACGTGGAAAAGCATGCGTTTATCAGACAGTGGCATGGAAAATCGTGCATTTATCAGACCGTGACGTGGAAAATTGTGCATTTATCAGACCGTGACGTGGAAAAGCGTGCATTTATCAGACCGTGCCGTAAAAAAGCGTGCATTTATCAGACCGTGACGTGGAAAAGCGTGCATTTATCAGACATTGCCGTAAAAAAAACGTGCATTTATCAGACAGTGACGTGGAAAAACGTGCATTTATCAGACAGTGACGTGGAAAAGCGTGCATTTATCAGACAGTGAGGTGGAAAAACGTGCATTTATCAGACAGTGACGTGGAAAAGCGTGCATTTATCAGACAGTGAGGTGGAAAAACGTGCATTTATCAGACAGTGACGTAGAAAAGCGTGCATTTATCACAGTACCATGGAAAAGCATGCATTTGGGCAGCAGTGGCTCAGTGGTTCATGTAGGTTGTCTACAAACCGGAAGGTTGGTGGTTCAATCCCCGGCTCCACCTGACCAAGTGTCGAGGTGTCCTTGTGCAAGACACCTAACCCCAGCTGCTCCCGACGAGCTGGATGGCGCCTTGAATGGCAGACACCGCAGTCGGTGTGTGTAAATGGGTGAATGTGAGGCAACTTGTAAAGTGCTTTGGATGGCCATGTGTTCTGTTGAAAGAGCTATATAAATGCAGTCCATTTACCATTTATCAGACAGTGACGTGGAAAAGCATGCATTTATCAGACAGTGACTTGGAAAAGCGTGCATTTATCAGATAGTGACGTGGAAAAGCGTGCATTTATCAGACAGTGACGTGGAAAATGGTGAATTTATCAGACATTGCTGTAGAAAAGCGTGCATTTATCAGACATTGCCATAAAAAAGCGTGAATTTATCAGACAATGACGTGGAAAAGCGTGCATTCATCAGAAAGTAACGTAGAAAAGCGTGCATTCATCAGACCGTGCCGTAGAAAAGCATGCATTTATCAGACATTGCCGTAGAAAAGCATGCATTTATCAGACCGTGCCATAGAAAAGTGTGGATTTATCAGACATTGCCGTAGAAAAGCGTGCATTCATAAAGCAGTGCCGTTGTCTGAAACCGTTTTCACTCAAAAAATTGCTTGTAAATTTCACATATATTTACATTGAAGATAATGCTCTTTGTGAGTGTAGAGCAATACTTTAATTATGCAATAAATAAAATAAAATAAAACAATTGTAAAATATGTAAACATTACTGTTTGTAATTGCTTTTTTTTGTTGATTTGAATGAAATTTGCAATAAGAATTAGTCAAAAGAGCAGTAATACGTGTGTGCAACCTGCTTTTTAGGATTAATTTCGGAGACATTTACACACTAGAAAGCAGCATTATTGAAATATTGAACAGGACGTGCACTGCGCTAGCAATGTAAAGGACACGTGTTCATGCATGTACTGATCAAATGTAAACCTTGAATTCAGTGCAAGTCATTCTGGATAAAACTATCTGCTTAATGCATAAATGTAAATATATTAATCACATTGATCTGTACTCAGGAAAACAAATGTAAACCGTCTCGTTATCTCTACAGTAAATCAGCCAACATTTGTCACTGTGAGAGCTAATTAAATCCCAAAACAAAGTGAAATGCTCCGCTGTTATCATTATGTTTTAGACATGCATTTAAAGTGCATTTAACATGTCAGCAGAAGCGCATTAATGATGTGATATATGTCAAGCTGAAGTGTCCCTGGAGAGACGCTTGTTTTGGGTTGAGTCAGTGCTCTAATTGGAGTGTTTCCTGTCTGTAATGACCGGTGGACTCACGGTTCGTCTCGGTGACATACTCTAGAGCTGCTTGGATAATTCAAAGGCCAACTGGTTTGTCACTACATGAATAGTTTGTCCAGTAATGAGACTTTTCGTCATTCTCTCGCCCTCATGTTCTCTGTTCACACAGTGTTTTTCCATGCAGCGAGCAGAGCAGCTTTACTGAAAAATGATGACAGTATTGTAATCTGTATTTCATTCTTTGAGCGACGTTATCAGGGTTTGGTTCCAGTAGGGCTTCACCTCAACAAACCCTCTGATTATCTGAAGTATTTTGATCCGGAGCTTTATGATTCTGAGCGTATCTGATCTGGAAACAGTGATATGATGGTGTTATATGAAATGTTCTTTAGCATCACAAACCATAAAATGTAGTCAGGGTTCTGTTATGGTTTAGCATGGTTTCCAGAGATCTGGAGCTGATTCTGTGTAGCTCGCTGGTCTGTGACTGACTGTTGTCTTTTAAGGGGCCATTCACATATGGCGTCTTTTGCACGCTCAAGTTCGTTATTTCCAATGTAGACGCGGTATGCGCACTCATAATGGAAGCGACGCGGTCGCGACACGCACACGAAAACAGGTGAAAACATTTAAAAACATCTCAACTTTTCAGAATGCCGCAAGCGCACTACGGGTCATGTGACAAGAATTAACCAATCAGCTTCATCCTTTCCCGTAACGATGTTGAAAACTCTGCTAAGATGAAGGAACAGCTGTTCATAGCTGTATATGGATTGCCATTTTGAAATAAATTTAGCAGCAGAGCTACTGCGAGCGATTTTTAGAGCTGCAAATCCATTTATCCTTTGCTGAAATTTCCGCATCTTCATGGAGAGAGCGAGTCATGGTTGCTTAGCAACGACAGACGCCCCAGGGCCCAACTGCACCTGCGCTTTGGAAAGAAGGAGAAAACGGCGCGACTAGCGCTTTCCACGCATTTTTAGGTGCGATATGTGAACGCCCCTAACGCGTGTTCGAGACCCGCGCCAACACAGACTTACTTTATTTTTTTATTTTATCCTTACTTCACCCACTACGGGTGATCATACCAATAACTTGTAATCTTTACAAGAATATCAGAATCATGCAATGAGCAAGTCTCGTTTATTAGACACTTAATGATATTACATCAGCTTGTACTTTTAGAATCGCCGAATCTGCTGCGGTGGTTCCGTCACATCTGCAGCAGAGACCTGAAGCAGGAAGTTGGTCACCAGATCACACGGTAACCAGTTAAACACCGGAGAGCGCCAAGGGGCAAGGAACTCGACCGGAAGTTGAAGTCGGGTGGGGGCTGCCATCTTTTAGCAGAACTTCACTTGCGTTAGCATTCCCATTGACTCCCATTCATTTTGGCGTCACTTTGACAGCGAATAACTTTACATCTGAGGCGTTTAAAGACTCTGTTTGTCCATTATTTATTTCTAAAGATACACGACAATGTATAAAGGGCTCCATTACCTTCTATGTTACATTATGGCCCCGTATAAACAGTTTTTTGTAAAAAATAGGCTAACGATTGCGTCGTAACCACTCGTCTCTCTGTCGCATTACCGTACAGACAGGAGGAGAAGCTCGCAGACAATTAACTTAATATGGCGTACTGGCGTTACATTTTAAAATACTATACAAAATAATTAATCAGAATACTTACTCCTGCTCACTCACGACAAAGAACTCCCCGCTCAAGCTCACCGTCTCTGCAAGATTAACGATGGCAGTTTGCACGCACAGCTACTAGAAGATTTACATCTGTCAGACAGGTTGCTGACGTCGTCAAGCTTCGTTTGAGTCTGAGAGTCAGAAACGGAAGTGCTAAAAAACGCTAAAAATGGGCTTCACTTGTCTCAGTTGAGTTCCAATGGGGTCGCTGTGTCCATTTCTTTTACTGTCTATGGAGAGCGCCAGGATGTTTTCCTCTGAGGTGCTCGTTCATCGCAGTTGTGCTGCCATGGTACACCATATCGTTTTTTCAATGGCCATTTTATTTGGCCTCTGTTTGAAGTATTCCCATACTTTTGATAACAGTAGTCTCTGTTTTTGTGATAGAATGCAACTTTCTCCATTCCCAGTATGCCATTACGCGAGATGTAAACAGTGTGACGTGTCGACACATTTCACGCACGTCGACGTATTTTTGTAGTCGCCGTAATCGATGACGTCGACGCGCCGTTGCAGCACTACTTCAGACTCCCTGATGCCTTGGAGGAGCTTTGTTTTTTTGCATGCTGACTTAAAAGGTTTATTATGCATATGTCCATCCAAGAATTTCCATCCAGTAAATTATATTTGCTTTTAGCAATAGCTGACGTTAAATTTGTTAGATTTTTTTTTAACAAGGCGAAAAATGTCATGCATTCATATAAGTATCCATTCTTATATATATATATATATATATATATATATATATATATATATATATATATATATATATATATATATATATATATATATATATATATATATATATATATATACACACGCACAGACACACACACACACATTCACAAACTAACCAGCTAAATCAAAAATTAAATCCAGTATATGAAATCCAGAAATATGAAAAGTATATGAAATCCATTTAAATTTTAGAGTAAAATCACATTGATTAGCGAAGCATTATGCATTTAGGCTTTCAAATAAAATTCTTACAAATGGCAAATGTGTGCAAGTTTGTGTTTGTACAGATGCTGATGATGTGCTTGAATTATTAATAGTTGCTAAAACCTGAAAATATTATTGACTCTCCCTAATTATGTAATTCTCAATTGTCAAAGCCAAAAAAATAATAATCTATTGCATTTATAATATAAATTCTCAAAATGTACTATAAAATATTTTTCTTCCAAAAAAAAAAGTTCTATTTATGTTAAAAAATGGGTTTAGGCCCCCAGTTAATAATCTTATAAACAACAAAACATTTAAGTATTGAATACAATGGAAAGAAAAATAATAAATCAATTCTGATTTATCTATTTTTTTGCTTCTATGCATATTTTAGTACACTTTTCATTTGTCCTTTAAGTTTTAAAAAGATTTTGCTATTACTAGTTTTGTCATATATATATATATATATATATATATATATATATATATATATATATATATATATATATATATTGAAGTATGAGAGAGTTCAGACATTGATATGTTTTAATAATGTCTCATTTAAACGCAAGCAACCACAAACATGGTTTTAGAATTTGTTTGTGAATCAGTTCAAGCAAGTTTCTCTCTTTTTTCTTTGTGTGTATTTAGTGCACTTAAATAACATTCATTAATAATCAGTGAATATTAAATATTAAAAAGTTTTATTTTCAGAGCAAATGCATTACATTTCATTATAGAGTATTGTTGAAAGGCAAAAGTCTGCTTTGGTAGGAAGGTGTCTGATAGTCTTATAAATGTAAACCTGTCTTCACCTGGTTCTCTTGTTATAATTTTCATAGTTCGTTTGAAGACCAGCCTCATTTTGAAGTTGGTCTGATTCAAAGTAAAGTCCTCGTTCATCACACACATGATGAATTCTGTGATGGTGGACACAGGGATTGTTTCGTCCTGCAGAGCGCCACATAGACACTCTCTGCCTGACCTTTCTCGATGGATGATGGATGTAACGCAGCATGTGTGAGCGCCGCAGGTTGACAGCGTCACCGCAGGAACATCGGGAGAACATTTACCGAACATAGGCTGTGAGTCAGCCTCGTCTTTGTCCGTCAGCAGTGCTAAGAATAGCCAAGGAATGCATCAGCGGATCAATATCTACTGTATTCACAGAATGCGTAAGTGTTTACATCCTCCGCAGATGCCCAGAGTTAGTCAATGGGACCGCTGCTCGCTTCAAGCGAAAAGATGCAAGGTGTGAGTTTGCATCGTTTGAGATTAATACTGTAATAATTGAAATCCACCTGAAACCTTTATGGATGCTTTATGTAATTCTCAAAGGCCAATGGAGGATATGTTCCCTCTTCAATTTATTTTCCCCTTTGAGACAGGGTTTATCCACTTTCTCAGAGCCTATAATTACACTTAGAGCCCAAACACACACACATGCGCCCCATAATCGAGTCTGTTGTGGGCCGTTCTGATCAGACCCCTGGGACGCGTCAGCTTCTCTAAAGGGAAGTGTGTTAGCGCTGGGTAATGGACTGCTTTACAGTAAACAGGCAGAACCTCTAATCTGGTTAGACCCCACTGGTGTAATGTCGTGGAAAGCATATTTAGAGTTGGACGTGTTTGTATGCATTTAGACGCTCTCGAGGGGGTCTGGAAGTGTCTGGCTTTTCCATTTCAGAGCTTCTTTGGTTGTGTTTTGATTGGAGGACTCATGCCGTCATGCTCCTGTAATCGTTATTAGGGCCTTATGATTGTGAGGTTTATACATCATCTGAAAGCGGAATAAATAAGCTTTCCTTTGATCTGTGGTTTGTTAGGAGGACAATATTTTAAAATCTGGAATCTGAGGTTTCCCTTACATTTCACTTCTGTATTTTTTGGCTGTTGCTTCAAATATACCACAGAGACTTAAGACTGCTTTTGTGCTCCAGGGACACAAATAAAGCAGAATTTTGGATGAATAACAAAAAAAGTAAGGCTTTACACGTTTGCTATTTAAAAAGTGGAGTCTTCATGTAGAATATACTTCTTGAAGTTATAATAGTAATGAATAAATTGTTCAAATTTCATAATATTGCATTTAAAAAAGATTGGGGATGCACCGATACCGCTTTTTCCAGTACTGGCCCGATACCGATACTTTTATTTTTGGTACTTGACGATACCGATACCAATACCAAAAATTTTTCATTATTGGGTAGAGAAACCAAAAGTGTATGTAGCTGATTAACTTCATATATTAAGTAGATGCAGTCAAACAAAATGTATTCAAAAAACACCTTTAACATTGCACATTATCACAGTTTAATCTCTATAGTTTAGAAGATGGTAATAAAATATCACAAGAACTCAAGAGTTAAACTGTGTAAGAACCAATTCATCTTGATAATGTTAGATAACTTTGATGGAAAGGTATGTAATGGATTAAGATAAGATAAGATAATTGGTATCAGGGCATTTTAACGAGTACAGGAGCTCAGTATCGATACCGATACTGATACCAGTATCGTTATCAGTGCATCCCTAAAAAAGATTAATGTAGGTTGTATGCATTCACTTAATTACTAGTGTTTTTGATAATACGTTTGCATTGAATTAAATCCAAAAAAATTAAAACAGGCAGCACAGAAGTTCAGAAAAAAAAAACAATGGGAAATAAATTTATTATCAATTTATTACAATTTAATTATACCATTAAAACAGAATCTAGAAAAAAATTAAATGGAAAACACCGCATTTTGGCAAAACTGATTTCCTAGGCTCTAAATCGTGAGTGAGCAGTCTGTTTCCGTGGTAACAGCAACTTCCCTGATTATTGGATGTGTCTTTAGGATTATGGGTTGTTTATTAGGCTTTCGAACATGATTGATGGTAATTAAATGAAGCAGACAGAAGCTGAATGTTCACATCTAAAGTGAGGAAATTGGTGTGTGTGGTTATCAAAGTTGGGGTATTGAACCCTTGGGTATTGAATTCTGTTACCGAACAAAAAGGAAATTCGATCAGTGCCTAAAAAGTATTGAACTCGATGTCCAGCCCTAGTAAAGTTGCTTCGAAGCAGCCTGTATTGTAAAAAGTGCTACATAAATGAAAAAGCAAAGTAAATCCACAGTTTTTTTTAAACTGTGTTTCTAATGGCATTTAAGCTCAAGCTAAAGGACTTCAGGACGTCAGCAAATTTTCACGAGCTGCTGCGATGGTTCATCTTCCATCTGCTGCAGTATTTTTGTCGGTTTATTCTCTCGTCGTCTCTGTTGTGATCGTGCATGGCTGGAATTTCACTCTTTTATTTCTTGAACTCGTTTTTCCGTCAGACAACATTTGGTCAGACCTGAATCACTGACATATGATGCATGTGGGAGCTTGAGTTGTTTCCTGTCTTTGTTGGTTTGTTCTGAGGTTCACATCTCTTTTTATGCTGTCGTAGGCGGTCGGTTCTCTATATTTAGCCTGTCTTGGTTTCCTCTGTGAGAAGTTTTCAACTGAAATCCAATGGTACTTTGGTTTCCTGAAGAGCATCTGGACTGCTTTCCCAAAATTGATCAGCTGCTTTTGACTGAGTGGAGTGAATGTGGGAGGAGTCTATCGGTGTGAAGACATAGGGCGGAGTCAAAGGGGTGGGAGGAGTATTTGGGAAACATGTGTGA
>NC_039247.1:3055110-3087610 GCF_003368295.1 Carassius auratus | reverse complement strand
TGCATTTATTAATTTTTTTATTTCTTTCATAAAAGAGCAGTTTTCAGATAATGTACTCACTCCCTTGTCATCCAAGATGCTCAGTTAAGAAATTAAGATTTTGTTTAAACACACTGGATGGAAACGGTTTATTTGCAAATATTTTATGCAATAAAAAGTGAATGGAAACCCTTTCAATAATACGACTTTCGTCTCTGTAGATAAACTCATGCATCTAACAATAAAACAAGAGGCATTTCTACTAACAGAGAAAGTGAAGTTACAGACAGAGTATCTAACATTACTGAGCGCTTCAACATACTTGTGATTCACAGAGATACTGTGCATCCTTATCCATGATATATGCCTCCGAAGTGTGTGCGCTCACACTTTACTGATGGACGTATCTATCGTTTTATATCAAGAACAGCAAAACTGACTGGGTTTCATATCTCTCTCTGTGTGTGTGTGTGTGTGTGTGTGTGTGTAGAGTCTGAAGCGCAGTCTGGAGCAGGCTCGTGTTGAAGTGTCACAGGAAGATGATAAAGCTCTCCAGCTCCTCCATGACATCAGAGAACAGAGCAACAAACTCCAGGAGATCAAGGAGCAGGTGAACAAACGCCTCACTTTAGTCAACAACACTAGTCACTAAACTTGATGCTTATTGGCTGATTATTAGTGCTTATGACGCACATGATGATGCGTAACCCTTATCCCAACCTAATACTCAAACATAACTTCTACAGTAATTCACCTTCAGTTAAAAGTTAGGAGTTTATTGAAGAGAAACTAATCTGAAGTAAAAGTTTTTTTTTTTTTAAAGAAGTAAATTCCGCTTATTTAGGCTGCATTTATTTGATCAAAAATGAAGTATAAATTGTTAAATATTATTGTAATTTAATATAGCAGTCTTCTGTGTGGTTTTCTGCTAAAGTGTATTTTATTTCTGTGATGCTCCGCTGTATTTTCAGCATCATTCCTTCATGATCTTCAGAAATCACTGATTTACTGCTCAAGAAACATTTCTGATTATTATCTTGCTGCTCAATATTTTATTTTTCAGGATCCACAGATGAAAAGTGTTTATCTGAAATAAAAATATAAGTGTTTTTACTGCCACTTTTGATTAGTTTCAAGCGTCCTTGGTAAATAAAAGTATTAATTTATCACTAAATAGTATGGTTTTATATTTTATACAGTGTTTTTGAAGAGACCTTTAGAGATTAGATTCAACTTCATTGTCGTTATGCAGAGAGAAGTACAGAGCTAATGAAATGCAGTTAGCATCTAACCAGAAGTGCAAGAGTATAGTGTTTTATACACATAAAAGTGCAGAGTAAGTGAAGTTTCTCAAAAATATTTGGGCCAAAATTTAAGATTTATCTATTTGAAATGCATATAACATGTCCATTTATGTCAATCCATTCATTTATGTGTGACTGAAAAAAAAGTTTTTAGTTTTAAAAAGTTTGTTTGTTTTAAAACCGTGTAATCTTAATGCAATTCAGAAACATAAATCTTACATTTAAATTAAATATTTTCAGTGTGGTGGTTTAATGCATTCTGGAGACTCTCGTGCTGTTAGATATTTCATGGACACAGTAAATCACCGAAGACTGGCGTGTAATAGTCATATTTTTCATTAGGGATCACTTTAAATGAGTTGATGACTGATTGTGAATCTTCTGAACAATCATCTATATCATTATTGGCAACTAGAACATCATTTATCTCTTAAATGTTTTTAATTGGGTCCAAACTAAGATGCTTCTTTTGGTTGAACTGAAACATTGTGAATAAATATATATAAATCATTTAAAAAAAACATGGTAATAAAACTGAAATAAAATATATATAAAAAAAGAGTAAAATAAAAATGTAATAAATTATAATACAATTTTATAATAAAATGTAGCTAAGATAAAAATTAACTAAAAATATAAAACTAAAAGTAAATGATTTAAAAAACTATATTAGTGTATAAATAATGCTAAAATAACTCTAAAATAACTGCTCATGTCATGATGAGGTTATTATTTTACCTAAAACTATTAAAAACATATCGTTAATTGAAATAAAGTGAAAGTAAATTAAATATTAATATTCGATGAGGGAAAAAAATAGAAATGTTGGTAAGTTTAAAATAAAACAATTTATAAAAAAGAAAAAATAACTTAAAAATTTAAAAAAGGTAATCAATGATTTTAATAAAAAATAATATAGAAATAATTTTAAAATAACCAGGGTTATTGTTGTTTCATAAAACTATTAAAATAGGTTATTAATTAAAATTAAATGAGGTAAAATGAATTACATTTAGAAAAAAAAACTTTAATAAATAGATAAAAATAAGAAAACAAGCTAGAAATGTTGGCAAGAAACTTAAATAATAATACAATTAAATAATAAATGTAATAAAATGTATAAAATGAGCTGTAAAGATAAATATAAAAATGAATTAATATTTTGAATAAAACATTTTAATAATAAAAAAATACATAAATTGTATTCATGTGTAGTGATATTTCTGAGACACTGATATGGTTTTATTTGTAGTGATTTTGTGTGATTCAAATGAAGTTTGCATGAAGTGCATGTTCTGTGAGTTACTGAGATCATGTGTTTTATGAATCTGACTTCAGCATACGGGCGTGTGTGTGTGTGTGTGTGTGTGTGTGTGTGTCAGGAGTACCACGCTCAGCTGGAGGAGATGCAGGTGACCATCAGGCAGCTGGAGGAGGATCTGTCTGCCGCTCGCCGCCGGAGCGACCTGTACGAGACCGAGCTGAGAGAGTCACGACAGACCAGCGAAGAGCTCAGGAGGAAAGCAGCCGAATACCAGCAGAGGATCCAGAAGGTGTGTGTGTGTGTGTGTGTGAACAGTTATGATAATACACTTACACCAGCAGGCAAAGGTTTGAGCACATCTGCTCGCTCTTTATTCTGACTAGTTTCCACTTGTTAGAATAAAAGTGCATTGATGAAAACACTTAAATAACAAAATATGTCTCTGGGGTGTATTTGTAGCAATAGCCAAAAATACATTGCATGGATCAAAATTATAGTTTTTTCTTTTATGCCAAAAATCAGTAGGATATTAAGTAAAGATTATGTTTCTTTAAGATATTTAGTAAGTTTCCAACCGTAATTATATCAAAACAAAATTTTTGAGTAATATGCATGGCTAAGATTTCATTTTAAACAACTTTAAAGATTATTTTCTCAATATTTAGACTTTTCTGCACCCTCCGATTCCAGATTTCCAAATATTTTCCTCCTAACAAACCATTCATCAATGGAAAGATGATTTATTCAGCTTTCAGATGATGTCGAAATCATAATTTTGACCTTTTATGGCTGTTTTTGTGCTCCAGGCTCATGTGTAAACAAACATATTATTATATAAATCCTTTGATGTGATTCTGATATTTTGGTTGTGTTCAGGCGAAGGAGCAGGGGAAAGCAGATGTGGAGGAGCTGCTCTCTAAACTTGAGAAGGTACTGATCACTCAGTGACTGAGATGAAAGATGTGAAATCTGTTTGTGTTCCTGCAAATGAAGAATTGAGCAGAGAGCGCTCAGACTCAATGATTCATCCAGCTAAACGTCCTCTTCTCTGGGATGCTCCTTCATCTCTGATAGAGAGCGTCACTGTAAGATCATACAGGTGCGCCGTTATTATTGTTAATAAACCACCGCTGCTCCCAGCGTGATGCAAAACTGGGAAATATCAGAGATGTGTGTAATATCTGGGCCTGCAAAACCAGAGAATGTAATCTAAAGAAGTCCTGGACATTTCTGGAGTGAGTTTAAATCCTTGTTTGATTTACTCAGACGTGTGTGTGTGTGTGTGTGTGTGTGTGTGTGTGTGTCAGTCATCCTCGATATGCTCTTCATGCTGTGAAATCTCTTGCTGGTCAAGTAGCTTCATTTTGAGAGGACACTTCTTCATGAATAAATGCTTTTAATAAATCTATTAAAACTAAGCAGTCAAACACCATGTTTTATTGACACGTTGCTGTGCCAAATATTGTATATTTTCAAAGCTTCAACATATTTGTTGAAGAACCCTTTTTGCGATGTTTTTTTTTCCAGAGCTGTATGAACTATAGATTCACAAAAACTATAATAATATTGAGAAAACAATAGTTAGTTATGTCGAGATAATGAGAAAACAAACTTTCGTTATGTCGAGATAATGAGAAAATTAAGTTGTTATAACGATAAAACAAACTTTAGTTATGTCGAGATAACGAGAAAACAAACTTTAGTTATGTCTAGATAAAGAGAAAATTAAGTCGTTATAACAAGAAAACAAACTTTAGTTAGGTCGAGATAACGAGAAAATTAAGTCGTTATAACGTGAAAACAAACTTTAGTTATGTCGAGATAACGAGAAAACAAACTTTGAACTATAGATTCACAAAAAACTATAATAATATTGAGAAAATAATATTTAGTTATTTCGAGATAACGAGAAAACAAACTTTCGTTATGTCGCGATAATGAGAAAATTAAGTCATTATAATGAGAAAACAAACTTTCGTTATGTCGAGATAATGAGAAAATTAAGTCGTTATAAGGAGAAAACAAACTTTAGTTATGTCGAGATAACGAGAAAAAAACTTTCGTTATGTCGAGATAACAAGAAAATTAAGTCGTTATAACGAGAAAACAAACTTTAGTTATGTCTAGATAAAGAGAAAATTAAGTCGTTATAACGAGAAAACAAACTTTAGTTATGTCGAGATAACGAGAAAACAAACTTTCGTTATGTCGAGATAATGAGAAAATTAAGTCGTTATAACGTGAAAACAAACTTTAGTTATGTCGAGATAAAGAGACAATTAAGTCGTTATAACAAGAAAACAAACTTTCGCTATGTCGAGAGAATGAGAAAATTAAGTCGTTATAACAAGAAACAAACTTTAGTTATGTCTAGATAAAGAGAAAATTAAGTCGTTATAACGAGAAAACAAACTTTAGTTAGGTCGAGATAACGAGAAAATTAAGTCGTTATAACGTGAAAACAAACTTTAGTTATGCCGAGATAACGAGAAAACAAACTTTCGTTATGTCGAGATAATGAGAAAATTAAGTCGTTATAACATGAAAACAAACTTTAGTTATGTCGAGATAAAGAGAAAATTAAGTCGTTATAACATGAAAACAAACTTTAGTTATGCCAAAATAACGAGAAAACAAACTTTCGTTATGTCGAGATAATGAGAAAATTAAGTCGTTATAACGTGAAAACAAACTTTAGTTATGCCGAGATAACGAGAAAACAAACTTTCGTTATGTCGAGATAACGAAAAAATTAAGTCGTTATAATGTGAAAACAAACTTTAGTTATGCCGAGATAACGAGAAAACAAACTTTCGTTATGTCGAGATAAAGAGAAAATTAAGTCGTTATAATGAGAAAACAAACTTTCGTTATGTCGAGATAACGTGAAAACAAACTTTCGTTATGTCGAGATAATGAGAAAATTAAGTTGTTATAACGAGAAAACAAACTTTAGTTAAGTCGAGATAATGAGAAAATTAAGTTATTATAACGAGAAAACAACTTTCGTTATGTCGAGATGATGAGAAAACAAGACGGAAAAAAATGATAATGCATGGCCGCTTAGAACTTCCGTATAAATGTGTGATTGCTCTCTTGATGTTTGTATTTGAGCATCCTTCGGTCAGTACTCGGTGATGTCTCTCTGAGCAGTAATTACACTCTCCTCACAGTGACATGATGAACTTCTGTGTTACAGACAAACGCCGAGCAGCAGCTGAAGATCCAGGAGCTGCAGGATAAACTCTCAAAGGTGCTGTGTTTGCTCCCCTACTCTAGAGGATCTAAAGGTCACAACAAATTCTCACTTTGAGCTCTGCGTGTGTTTGACCTTTGACCCTGCAGGCGGTGAAGGCGAGCACAGAAGCCACGGAGCTGCTGCAGAACATCCGTCAGGCCAAAGAGCGTCTGGAGCGAGAGCTGGAGCGTCTGCGCAGCAAATCTGACCCCAGCGACACACTGCGCAGACGCCTGCGAGAGACCGAGGTGCTGACATCACTCCGACGCAGGCCACTGGTGCATTGTGGGATTGACAGAAGAGAGAGTCTATTGTACACTGCTATCAGCTAATAGACGAGTGAAACACATCTGCATCTATGTTCACACCATTACAATATTAAATTAACTTTATAGTTTTCCATTACTGTAAAATGCCTGAATAATTAGTAATTATTAATAATTATTATTAAAATTAATAATTATTAATTTTTTAAAAACATAGTCATATAGTTCTCAATAATGATTTTTATTATATTTCACTAGTTAACTACAGTATTTGAATTGGTTTATCATAAAAAACTAAAATGTATATGCTTTTTATTTATTACTTTCAATGGATTGTCTATCGTTTTATGTTTTTGAAAGAAGTCTCTTCTGCTCATCAAGGCTGCATTTATTTGATCAAAATGCATTTAAAAAAAAAATATTATTCTAATGTAAAACATCTGTTTTCTGTGTGAATCTGTGTTAAAGTGTAATTAATTTCTGTGATGCTCCGCTGTATTTTCAGCATCATTCCTCCAGTCTTCAGTGTCACATGATCTTCAGAAATCATGAAAATATGATGATTTACTGCTAGAGAAACATTTAAAAAAAAAGTTAAAAAGAATAGCTTTATTTAAAAATAGAAATCTTTTCTAACATTATAAATGTCTTTACAGTCATTTTTGATCAATTTAATGCATCCTTAATTAATAAAAGTGTTAATTTCTTTAAAAAAAATTATACTTTGGAATCAGTATTGTATATATTACAGCAAATGATGTGTTTTACTTTAATCAATATTTGAATTACAGTAATGGAATTTGGTTGGAATGTGTTTAATCGTCTTTAAATTCTCGCAATGCAATTAGCATTTTTTTTATTATTATGTAATTATATATATATATATATATATATATATATATATATATATATATATATATATATATATATATATATATATATATATTTTTTTTTTTTTTTTTTAGTAATTATTTTGGTGTGTGATATGAAGTTGACGGGTTTGGTGTCTGTGTTCAGGAGGGCAGGAAGACTCTGGAGAACCAAGTGAAGCGTCTGGAGATGGTGGAGCGTCGAGAGAACAAACTGAAGGATGACATCCAGACCAAATCCCAACAGATCCAACAGATGGCTGAGAAGATACTGGTGAGAGAGACGGATCAGGCTAGCAAAGATTAAAGCACTAACACGCCTCCTTCACCAGCTGACCTCTAACACACACACACACACACAGAGGCCTCTTGTTAACGTCTGTATTTGCATCGTCATCCCAGGTTTCCTACAGATTAGCTCATTACAGAACACACACACACACACTAACAGGATGTTCCATCTGCTGCCACACACACACACACACACACACACACACACACACACTCTCTCCTCTGCACGTCTCAGTGAGGAGAACACACACCTTCATTCTGTCTCGTCGACCAGCACACAACTTCTCAAAGCGAGTTCATTTCTTCACCTGCTGATGGGATTTTGCTGCTGGAAAGTGTTTGGATCTGCTTGTTTCCTGACTGTGTGAGTGTGTGTGTGTGTGTGTGTTCAGGAGCTGGAGGAAAACTTGCGGGACACTCAGGCTACAGCTCAGAGGATGGAAGCCCATCTGGAACACAAAGAGCGACTCTATGAAGACAAGATCAAGGTAGAGTTGAGCACAGACGCTCGTAATAATGAGACTGAAGCACTTTTCTGTTGTGTTTATTGATTGGGACTTTTTTGGGTATATTAGTTTTTTTTTTTTTTATGCATTTATTTTTAAATAAATTATTTTCAGGACACTCATCAGTAAACTTGTTAAAAATGTTAACGACCATTAATAAACAATTTCAATTTAAGGAACTTTTCTGTCTCTTAAAATGACTTTGAATAAATAAAAAATAAAAAATAAAATCATTTTTATTTAGATACTAACCTTTTTTTTTAAAGAAATGAATGGTTTTATTCATTAAGGACACATTGAATTGATCAAAAGTGACAGTAAAGAAATTTATAATGTTACATAATATTTATATTTCTAATAAATGCTGTAAAATAAAATGTATCATTTCTGAAGATCATGTGACACTGAAGACTGGAGGAATGATGCTGAAAATACAGCGGAGCATCACAGAAATAAATTACATTTGAACACAGATTCACACAGAAAACAGATGATTTAAATTCTAATAATATTTCTGAATTTTTACAGTAATTTAATCATATAAATACAATCTTGTTGAGCAGAAGAGACTCCAGACTTTTGAATAATATTGTATAGATAATATCAATAATCAAATGTATTGTTCCTTTAATAACCATTTCTCATATTTCTTAAATAAATAGTCTGCAAATCAAAATGCTTTGCACTTTTTACTAGACAAACACATTTTCAGTGTATACAGTGTTTGTGAGACTAATATTCAAATCAAAGTTGATCAAGCAAGCATCTTTTCCATCACTTCCCAGCAGCTGAACATACCTGCTGATCTGTTACATGATGATTATCGTGTGTGTGTGTGTGTGTGTGTGTGTGTGTGTGCTGCAGGTTCTGGAGGCTCAGATGAAAGCAGATCTGGTTGATAAAGACTGTCTGGAGCACAAACGAGCTCAACATGAAGAAGAGGCGCGAGAGAAATGCAAACTCATCAGTGAACAGAAAGCTGTGAGTAATTTCTCGTCTTTATCTCAAATCACACTCCGACTCCTGAAGTGTGTCCGTGTGTGTGTGTGTGTGTCTGTGTGTGTGTGTGTGCGCGTGTGTGTGTGTGTCTGTGTGTGTATGTGTGTGTGCGTGTATGTGTATGTGTGTGTGTCTCAGGTTTAGTGGTGTTCGCTAGAGATCCAGCAGAACGACTTTAGCGATTTTAAGCTACTTTAAAATGTAAGCCCTCAGGATATACTTAAATATACAAAAATATATATATATATAAAAAAAAAAAAAAACGCATCAAGTTAGCCTCATTCTTATTATGCAGAAATCTTATTACTCAAGGTATTTGTACATCATGGTAGTATTAGTTTTAAACATGCTGATTTAAAAATTATATTATGTGAATGATGCATATTGTATTATGATAATTAGATTTTGGGGTGAAGTGGGACCTGAGAATGTTTTGTTAGATTCACTCTAATAATTTTCAAGCCTTTCTGCCCTTGATCCAGTTCAGTTGTTAGACTTGATCTTTTGGCTGATTGCAGACTCACAATGTTTCATATTTACAGTAACACTAGTGTACACTATTTCATTTGTGTTCTTAGCTCTTGGATCTTGACTAATAGATCTGAGTAAATCTGCGTCCTGATGCTGGGTGTTTTGTGTGTTTCTCTTGACAGACCATCAAGGCCATGGACAATAAGATGAAGAGTCTGGAGCAGCGGATCACTGAACTCTCTGAAGCCAATAAACTGGCAGCCAACAGCAGCATTTACACCCAGAAAAACATGTAAGAGTCTGAAACACGACCGGTGTTTGCTGGAGGAACACTCTCTCCACTAGAGAAACTTCATCTCTGGTGAAGCTTGTTAAACAACCTGAAGGGTAATTAGTAGAAAAACATGTGACTGGTTATTTGAATAAGTTTAGATTCATTTCATCAACTATAGTTCACCAAACATTTAAATTTGTTCATTAACTACTCTCCCTCATGTCGTTCCAAACCCGTAATACCTTCGTTTATCTTGAGAGCACAATTAAGATATTTTTGATGAAATCCGAGAGCTCTCTGATCCTGCATAGACCGCAAAAGAGAACAAAAATATTAGATGTATTCAACAATTTCTTCTCTTCCTTGTTGTGGTGCTGATTTAAGTCTTAGTCCTGGTATTAGATGTACTTTTTAGTTATCATTATTTAACCTCGTCCTGTTTTCTTTTAAAATGTCTGAGCATTTTAGTCAATGAAAATTTTTCGTCACATTTCCGTCATGCTGTATAATAGCTAAACTGAAAAAAAACAGAGCACAAATCAATACAATGTGGTAAAGACAAACAAAAAATATTTTAAAAGTGTTCCTGTCACTCAAGTGGTAGAGCATTGCGTAATCAAGCTTGTGGTTTGATTCCCTGGGAACACAAATTAGGTAAAAACTGTTAGCCTGAATGCACTGTAAGTAGCTTTGGGTAAAAGCTACTGCTAAATGCATAAATGTAATTTAATTTAACAGTACATTTCCTAATAGTAGTTCTGAATAATAATGCAATTATGTTTCTCTATTAAAACATCAGAGGTTGAGTTAGTGCATTTATTCAGCAAACACAATCACTAGTGATGTGATGATTAACCACAAGCTGGTTGAAAATAGATTTAAATATGTGACGATTCAAATCAGCTGAGATGCTAAACAAATCGTGATTCATTTAGGGGCAGGAGTTTATATGAATGTGTGTCTGAGGGAAACCTACTGTCTTTAGAATTGATGGTATTTTTTATTTTCATCTTGTCTCTGTATAATCCATATTAAAGTTCATCAGTGCAGCGCTGCTTTGTTTACAGCGGTAACCATGGAAACAGTGTATCACTGCTGTTCAAAAGTGCAGCGCTGCTTTGTTTACAGCGGTAACCACGGAAACAGTGTATCACTGCTGTTCAAAAGTGCAGCGCTGCTTTGTTTACAGCGGTAACCACGGAAACAGTGTATCACTGCTGTTCAAAAGTGCAGCGCAGCTTTGTTTACAGCGGTAACCACGGAAACAGTGTATCACTGCTGTTCAAAAGTGCAGCGCTGCTTTGTTTACAGCGGTAACCACGGAAACAGTGTATCACTGCTGTTCAAAAGTGCAGCGCTGCTTTGTTTACAGCGGTAACCACGGAAACAGTGTATCACTGCTGTTCAAAAGTGCAGCGCGGCTTTGTTTACAGCGGTAACCACGGAAACAGAGTATCACTGCTGTTCAAAAGTGCAGCGCGGCTTTGTTTACAGCGGTAACCACGGAAACAGTGTATCACTGCTGTTCAAAAGTGCAGCGCTGCTTTGTTTACAGCGGTAACCACGGAAACAGTGTATCACTGCTGTTCAAAAGTGCAGCGCTGCTTTGTTTACAGCGGTAACCACGGAAACAGTGTATCACTGCTGTTCAAAAGTGCAGCGCAGCTTTGTTTACAGCGGTAACCACGGAAACAGTGTATCACTGCTGTTCAAAAGTGCAGCGCTGCTTTGTTTACAGCGGTAACCACGGAAACAGTGTATCACTGCTGTTCAAAAGTGCAGCACTGCTTTGTTTACTGCAGTAACCAAGGAAACGCTTTAAGCTCCACCTGCTGGCCGAGAGTGAATCTGCGTCTCGTTCAGCTCGTCTGATGTTTCTGTTCCATGCTGATATTTTTATGTTTAGTTTCACAAAACTGAAGTCAATTCAAGTTCAATTTTCTAAATTATACAATCTAATTTAGATTAAAAACTGCTCATGTTGCATGTACGTAGCATCGTTGTTTGGATCATGATTGAAATGCAGTGTTTGCTTCTAATTTTAAATGGAAAGAGCACAGACAAAGCCTTATTTTGTTTATATGAAGATATTTATTTCATTTGTTTTACTTATTTGATTTGGGTCTTGTTTTAAATTTTCAGTTTAGTTTTGTTATTTACATCTATGTTTTATTTAAATTGTCTTTTTCCAAAGCGACTTAACAGATGAGGACAATAGAAATGATCAAAACCAACAAAAGAGCAATAATATGCAATTTCTATATTAGTATAGTATTATAGGTATATTAGAAGGTCTTAAATATAATTTAGTTTAAATAAAATTTGGTATAGTTTTTACTTTTTTTAAACACGTTTCAGTTTCATTTTTTATATTCACTGATATTGCATGTTGATTATAGTCACAGTTATCGTTTATTGACATTGTCGTCTCGTCTTAGTCATGGGAAAAAGCTTTTTCTAGTCATAGTTTCTTTAATGAGATGAACACTTCTGTCAGTCATTGCTGCTTGTTCAGGAAAGTACCACAGTGAAGAAATTTTTGTTTTCTTTGCGCACAAAAAGTATTCTCGTAGCTTCTTTACATAAAGGTTGATATATTTTAACAATGTTCATACTACCTTTCTGGGCCTTAAAAGGTTTCAGTTGCATTGCTGTCTATGCAGAGTCAGAAAGCTCTCGGATTTCATCAAGAATATTTTTATTTGTGTTCTGAAGATGAGTGGAGCTCTTACGGGTTTGGAAAGACGTGAGGAAGAGTAATTAATGAGCCAATACATTTTTTTTGGGGTGAACTATCACTATACGTTTTTGTCTCCTTTATTATATGCAATATTGTTAAAAGACGAGAATCACAATATTACAAATTTGTTTTAAGTGTTTGGCAATCTGACAAAAATATAAGACAGTGACAAGCATTGCACATGGCATGATCAAGCTAAAAAATGTAGATGAAACTATTGATTTAAATGTAAATATAAATTGTGCAACATTTCAGAATCCGAAATGAAACACGAACTCGAAACCAACAAATCTTCCAGATTTATTGGTTTTTCACATTGAATTCCGCTTGGAATTAAAATATAAGTTGAAATTGTCACGGTAGGAAATCCAGTGTTTCCTCCGTGTCATGTTTTGTTATTGTTTTTGTACTTACGTTGTCTCCATGTGCTCGTTTAGTTGATTGTCACCACCTGGGTGTTGATTGTCTCGCTCCAGCTGATCGTCATCATACCTCTGCTACTTATACTCACCTCGCTCTCTCTCTGTTGTCAGATCCTCTCTTATGTCTCCTCGCACTAACTGGATTACCGTCTTCCGTGTTTGTGTGCTGCTTGGGATTCGTGTTGTCGTCTGCGTGTCAGTGTTCCGGTCTGTTCCTGGTTCCAACCATTGACCACCTTCACCTGCACCGCTGACTTCACCTTCCCGTTCTTCTCACGCCACCGTAGACCTTCCTTGCCATTGCCAACACCCTGGACACTCTTTTCAATAAACAACATCTGATTGCCTGCAATTGCTTCCTCCTCATTTATCTGTCGTTACAGTAGGATCTGACCATCATGGAAGCAGCAGGCGATCGCTCCCCATCTCATCTGGAGGAATTTCTGCAACGAGCTGTGGGTCGTATGGATCGCCAAGACAAGGCGATAGATGAGATGGGTCGAGCCTTCCAAGCAATGGTGACGAAGGTGTCCGAGCTCGTTCTCCAGACGCAACAACAACAACAATCGTCACCCGCTGCGCCTCCCACGCCACCCACACCGCCGATCGTCTCCGGGGGGATTTCCCAGCCCGAACCACGCCTCCCCATCCCGGAGAAATATGCGGGTGAGCCAGATTCCTGTCGATCATTTCTGTCTCATTGTTCTCTGCACTTCGCCCTGCAGCCCCGCACGTTCTACACCGAGGAAATGAAAGTGGCATTCGTCTTATCTCTACTTACGGGAAGGGCTGCCCTCTGGAGGACGGCGGTGTGGGAGAACCAAGACAGCTGCTGTGCCTCGTTCCACGCACTTTCGGAGGAGATGAGACGGGTCTTCGACCGCTCCGCCGCCGGGAGGGAAGCGGCTTGGCTTCTCACGGACCTACGTCAGGGGGAAAGGTCCGTTTCCGATTATTCTATTGAGTTCCGCACCCTGGCGGCGGAGTGTAAGTGGAACGAGGAGGCGCAGTGGGATCATTTCCTGCATGGGTTGGCTGACCGCATCCAACAGGAGATCCGCGCCGTCGAGCTCCCCCCCCTCTCTCAACAGTCTGATCGACCTAACCATCAGAGTGGAGAATCGACTCGAGCAAGCCACCAGACGGAGGGGGAGAGCAGCTCTCGCTAACAGACCGGAGGCTCATTATCAGCGCTCAGATGTTGCGGTCAGCCCACCGGGAGATCTTGAACCCATGCAGGTAGGGCGAGCTCGGCTCTCCCGGGAGGAGAGGATCAGGCGGAGATCCCTGGGACTATGTTTATACTGCGGCAGTCAAGAACATCACATCCAGCGTTGTCCGGTAAAAGACCAAGCCCGATAGTAAGACGGAGGCTACTATCGGGTGGGATCTCTGCCAGAAAGACCTCTTCTACATCGACACTCCTTCCGGTGAGTCTACGGTGGTCCACCCACGCACTCGAGCATCACGCCTTGTTGGATTCTGGGGCAGAGGGTAATTTCATGGACTTCCAGTTCGCTAGTAAGCTTAACATTCCTCTCACCTCCCTCAAACACCCCATTGCACCCTTTGCTCTCAATGGACACAGACTACCAGTCATCACCCAGACCACCTTACCTGTTTCCCTCACCACATCTGGCAATCATACTGAGAAGATATCATTCTACATTACGGACTCACCTTCATCCCCCATCGTTCTCGGTCACACCTGGCTTCAGAGACACAACCCCAGCATCAATTGGCGCCTTGGATCTGTGGTTAGCTGGAGCGAGGAATGTCACTTGTCTTGTCTTTTGTCTGCTGGTGTTAATGTTTCTGAGTCTGTGTTTCAGGGGGAAGCAGTGGATTTGGCTAGCGTGCCCGCAGAGTACCACGACCTGAAGGAGGTGTTCAGTAAGTCTCGTGCTGATTCTCTTCCTCCTCATCGTCCCTATGACTGTGCGATAGAGTTATTGCCAGGTACTTCTCCGCCTAAGGGCAAGTTATATTCTTTGTCTGTTCCTGAGACGGCGGCCATGGAGAAATATATATCCAGTTCTCTAGCAACGGGGTTTATCCGCCCTTCCTCTTCTCCAGCGGGGGCGGGGTTCTTTTTTGTGGGAAAGAAGGACGGATCCTTGCGACCTTGTATTGACTACCGAGGGCTGAACAACATAACGGTAAAGAATACCTATCCTTTGCCGCTTATGTCTTCAGCTTTTGAGAGGTTGCAGGGAGCGTCCGTTTTCACTAAATTGGACTTACGTAATGCTTATCATTTGGTCCGCATCAGGGAGGGGGATGAGTGGAAGACTGCCTTTAACACCCCTAGAGGCCATTTTGAGTACTGCGTTATGCCGTTCGGGCTAACCAACTCGCCGGCAGTCTTTCAAGCACTCGTTAATGACGTGTTGCGAGACATGGTTGATCTGTTCATATATGTTTACCTGGATGACATATTGATCTTTTCTTCGTCTCTCCAGGAACACGTGCAACACGTACGACGAGTGCTTCTGCGGTTGCTAGAGAATGGATTGTTTGTCAAGGCGGAGAAATGCGTTTTTCATGCACAGTCTGTTTCTTTTCTAGGACACATCATTTCGACTGAGGGTGTTCGTATGGATCCTGAGAAGGTTAAGGCTGTGGTAGATTGGCCATCCCCAGAGTCTCGCAAGGCCCTGCAGAGATTTCTGGGGTTCGCCAATTTTTACCGGCGTTTCATTCGCAATTTCAGCCAACTAGCCGCTCCTCTGACCGCCTTGACCTCCCCTAGTTTGACGTTCAGGTGGTCAGACGCAGCTGAGGCTGCGTTTGCCAAACTGAAAAGCTGCTTTGTTTCAGCTCCCATTCTCGTCACCCCTGATCGCTCACGTCAATTCATAGTGGAGGTCGACGCGTCAGAGGTGGGGGTAGGAGCAGTGTTATCCCAACGCGCATCCTCAGACGGAAAGGTGCATCCGTGCGCGTATTATTCTCACCGTTTATCTCCTGCAGAAGTTAATTATGACATTGGCAATCGAGAGTTGTTGGCAGTCAAACTTGCACTGGAGGAATGGCGTCACTGGCTTGAGGGGTCGGGTGTACCTTTCATTGTATGGACGGACCATAAGAATCTCGAATACATTAGAACCGCCAAAAGACTTAACTCCAGGCAGGCTCGGTGGCATTGTTTTTCGGTCGTTTCGATTTTACACTTTCTTACCGGCCGGGTTCCAAAAACATCAAACCCGATGCTTTATCCCGTCTTTTTGAGCGTTCCGATCGTTCTGCTACTCCCGAGCCCATTTTACCGGGGACCATCATTATCTCCGCGCTCAGATGGGAGGTCGAATCGAAGGTGTTGACCGCCTTAGAAGGGGTAACGCCCCCGGCTCGTTGCCCACCGAACCGATTGTTTGTGCCGGAGAGGTTACGGTCAGACGTTCTCCAGTGGGGTCATTGTTCCAGTGTTGCTTGTCACCCAGGGGTTAGTAGAACTAGATTTCTAGTCAAGCAACGATTTTGGTGGCCTGGTATGGCTCGTGACGTCCACGATTTCGTCTTGGCTTGTTCAGTTTGCGCTATTGGTAAGACTTCCAATCGTCCTCCAGATGGGTTACTCTTACCGCTGTCTGTCCCTTCAAGACCCTGGTCCCACATTTCGCTAGATTTTATCACCGCCCTCCCGCCCTCTAAAGGCAATACGGTGATTTTAACCGTAGTGGACCGGTTCTCGAAGGCGACTCATTTTATTCCCTTGCCCAAATTACCTTCAGCCAAGGAAACAGCGGTAGCTGTCATTGACCACGTCTTCCGCATACATGGCCTCCCGACAGACGTGGTTTCTGACAGGGGTCCCCAATTTGTGTCCAAATTTTGGCGAGAATTTTGTAAATTGTTAGGAGCGACTGTTAGTCTTTCTTCCGGGTTCCATCCCCAGAGCAATGGTCAAACCGAACGAGCCAATCAGGATGTCGAGAGGGTTTTGCGATGTTTGGCTTCCAGTAATCCTTCGTCCTGGTGTCAGCAACTCTCAGTTGTGGAGTACGCACACAATTCTCTGCCAGTGTCATCTACGGGCATGTCTCCATTTAAGTGTAGTTTAGGGTACCAACCACCTAATTTTGTCAGTACGGAATCCGAGGTTTCGGTCCCCTCCGCACACGCATTAGTCCAGAGGTGCCACCGCACCTGGACCAGAGCTCGCAGAGCTCTGCTCCAGGCTAGGTCGCGCACCAAGGCTAAGGCCGATCGCCACCGGTCGAAGCCTCCCCGTTACGTCGTCGGTCAAAGAGTGTGGCTTTCTACCCAGAATATTCCTATGCGGTCCGTTTCTAACAAACTTGCTCCCAAATTTATTGGCCCGTTTTCTATTACCAAGATTATTAATCCGGTTACCGTGCGTCTTAGCCTTCCTCCGGCGTACAGGAGGATTCATCCCGTGTTCCACGTCTCCAAAATTAAATCGGTGATTTCTTCCCGTCTTAATCCGCCTGCTCCGGTTCCCCCCCCGCCTCGTCTCGTTAATGGGGAAACCACCTATTTGGTTAATCGTATTCTGGACTCTAGACGGAGGGGACGCGGTTTTCAGTACTTGGTGGATTGGGAAGGTTACGGTCCGGAGGAGAGGAGTTGGGTTCCTGCTCGGGACATATTGGATCACCACCTTATAGATGATTACAATCTACAGGTAAAGCAGGCTGGGAACGTCAGGTGACGTCCTAGGGGAGAGGGTACTGTCACGGTAGGAAATCCAGTGTTTCCTCCGTGTCATGTTTTGTTATTGTTTTTGTACTTACGTTGTCTCCATGTGCTCGTTTAGTTGATTGTCACCACCTGGGTGTTGATTGTCTCGCTCCAGCTGATCGTCATCATACCTCTGCTACTTATACTCACCTCGCTCTCTCTCTGTTGTCAGATCCTCTCTTATGTCTCCTCGCACTAACTGGATTACCGTCTTCCGTGTTTGTGTGCTGCTTGGGATTCGTGTTGTCGTCTGCGTGTCAGTGTTCCGGTCTGTTCCTGGTTCCAACCATTGACCACCTTCACCTGCACCGCTGACTTCACCTTCCCGTTCTTCTCACGCCACCGTAGACCTTCCTTGCCATTGCCAACACCCTGGACACTCTTTTCAATAAACAACATCTGATTGCCTGCAATTGCTTCCTCCTCATTTATCTGTCGTTACAGTAATAATGTAAGCTGATGGTTTCAGGGAAAGCCTAAACCTAAATTGGTTAAAACAATACCAAGTAGTCCTGTTTGTTATCATTAAAAAAATATGAGCAAATCTATGGAAGAAATAAATGCCATTTTTGGGTGTCAGTAGCTTGGGTTACATGTAGTTTTAGGTCATGTTAGACCAAATATGTGTTCATCCAGAGGATACTTAATCACTTGTTATTGTAGATCTGCAAACTGCAGTCTGGGGAAGCATTTAGCTTGTAACAAATGTTCAATCTGAGCTTCTCTGCTGCATCGTTCAGCTTATAAATCAAGTGTTTTAGATGCAATGAGCGACGGAGGAATAGAAGGGCCTGCAATTTAGCCAAGCAAAAACAATCTGAGAAACGCCACCCAGGAGATGCACCAATGATTCTCAGGAGGCTTCAGAAATGAGCTTATTGAAGGAGAAATCTAATTCACTCCTTTTACTGGAAAACAAGACGTCGAACACTCGGAAATCTGAGAGATCACGTGTGTAGATCTCAGCATGTGCTGGTGTCTTTCTCAGGAAAGCTCAGGAGGAGATGATCTCGGAGCTGCGGCAGCAGAAGTTTTACCTGGAGTCTCAGGCGGGGAAACTGGAAGCACAGAATGCCAAACTGGAGGAACATATGGAGAAGATGAGCCAGCAGGAGCAGAGCAGGAAGAGCCGACTCCTGGAGCTGGAGAGCAGACTCAGACAGGTGACCCTCCAACACAAGACCAATCATGATCAGTTGAGAGATTAATAATAAATAAGTCATCTCTCCAGTGATCTATGGTTTATTAGGATCTGATAATATTTGGCTGAGATGCAACTATTTGAAAATCTGGAATCTGAGGGTGCAAAAAAATCTAAATATTGAGAAAATCTTCTTTAAAGTTGTTCTGATGCAATGCATATTACTAATTAAAAATTAAGTTTTGATATATTTACGATAGGAAATTTACTAAATATCTTCAAGGAACATGATCTTTACTTAATATCCTACTGATTTTTGGCATAAAAGAAAAATGTATAATTTTAACCCTTACAATGTTTTTTTTTTTTTTTGGCTATTGCTATAAACATACCCCAGAAACTCAAGACTTCGGCGTCACAAGGTTTTATATAATTGTGTCTACTCTGATTAATTGTTGCAATATAAACTTTTACACAGTGGCTGTAATAAAACTTGTTTTCGTTAGATTTATTTAAACATACATTGATGGCTACTGCGATCCTCGTTAAAAAGTGTCAACATTTATATATTTGTATTTGAATTGTATACACAATTTCCATCCTTTTGAATGACACATTTTTACATTTCACACGTTACAAGGCAGTTGTGCTGCAAATAATGTTTAGTGAAGATTTGTTCATGCATCAAACTGAAAACAGCGCAGACTAAAAGATCTCACTTCGTTGAAATCAATTACAAATTGCCAAATATTGGCGCATCACTAGCATCGACTGTGAGGATTACTGTTTAATGTGTGATTGTTAGAAGATGCAATCCTAGAAGACTTACAAACATGCTATTAACTAAATTTTGTGTTATACTCGAAAGCGTTTTGTGTTGTGAAAGACATAAGAGTATGGTATTGAAGTTGTTAAAGCAGAGGTGTGTGTGTGTGTTTGAGATGGGTCTGGAGCACGAGGAGCAGAAGCTGGAGATCAAGCGTCAGGTGACGGAGCTCACGCTGTCACTGCAGGAGAGAGAGTCTCAGATCAGCAGCCTGCAGGCGGCGAGACACGCGCTCGAGAGTCAGCTACAGCAGGCCAAGACCGAGCTGGAGGAGACCACAGCCGAAGCTGAGGAGGAGATCACAGCGCTGAGAGTGAGACACACACCAGACACACACACACACACACACACCTGGAGCTGAAACACACCGCCTGAGATTTCACTCATTTAACATCTCATGTGCATGTTCATGGTTCATGAGCACGTAAGGGATATTATTCTAAAATAAAAACACATACACACACACACATATATTAATAAATGCGATTAATTGCATGCAAAATAAAGTTTTTGTTTACATAATATATGAGTCTGTGCTGTCTGTATTTATGTATATATATATATAAATACACACACGTGCATGTATATATTTAAGAAAAAGGTAATGTTTATATATTAAATATATTTATTTACAATATAAAGTATATGAATGTGAATTTAAACATTAATATATTGGGGGGGGTGGAGGGGTGCAAGGCACAAGGAACCTTTTTGGAGTAAGATATTGTCCGCACAATTTTGACTTTTATTTGTGCGCACACAATAAAAAACAGAACATTTGTGCTTTTGTAAATTTTTTTGTAAAACTTGCTTATATATATATACATATACATATATATATATTTTATGAAAACAAACTGTTATTTTTATTTTAGGCCTATTACTTACATAGGCTATGTTTTCTTGAAATCCTACCATTTTTTAATCAATTCCTTAAAGCGTCCCATTTTTTCATGAATTAAGAATTCGTTCAATTTATTAATTTGATCCCTCAATTAAATTAAATAGGTTAACTGACCATCGATAGCTTTAATCGATTGCATCTCTTATCGACATTTAATCGATCATCGATTAAATGTTGACATCCCTAATATATGTATATGTGTGTGTCTGTGTATATATATATATATATATATATGATAATAAAAACACCAACATTTCCGAAACCAAGTGAAATGAAAATGGAATTTTTTTTTTTTTGCATCAAAATCAATATTTTCATATATTTTTAATTAAACAAAAATGGAGACACACACCAAAATGATAAACTTTAACTAAAATTAAAATGTAAAAAAAAAAAGAAGAAAAAAAAACTAAAATATGAATACTATAAAACTCTAATAGCACATCAGTTATCCTAAAATAATACTGGGTTTCAAATAAAATAAAACTAATTCTTGTATAAATATATATACATTGTATAAAAGTTACACAATATTATATTTATTATGAATTATACCTTATTTATATATTTAAAAAAGTAAATGTAATATTTTTATGGTTTAAAGCTGCGGTAGGGAACTTTTGACGCTCTAGCGGTTAATAAACAGAACTGCTTGCGTCTTGCGGAAGAACATCGTAGCCGGAACTACTTCTCTCTGTTTATGTCTATGAAGAATCACAAAGGTACTGGGTTACTCCGCCGCGGTACCCCCGAAGCAATCTAAAATAGTCCGAATATAAACACTTATTATAGGTGCACCCTAGTGATTCAGGACAAGCTAAAAACACGGTTTGGAAAATGGATTCATGGTGTACTCGCTTATTATATAAATTTTTCTACATTTTGAACACAAACAAAGTTACGGACCGCAGCTCTGATTGGTTGATTTTTACCGGGAGCGGATTACTTTCTGCAAATGTCAATAGGACACTGGGAGGAGCCAGAGGAGCTTGATTTTTTCACAGATTATCTGTCTCATATTCTACTGTCAGGAAATAATGACAGGTTTAACAAATATGTAAAAAATATATTTTTACAAAAGTTCCCTACTGCACCTTTAATGAATTATTAGCTTTTCATTAACTCACGACTGCACTAGCTCCAGTTTGAGAAGCGATGGCATAAATAGAGTTTTAACATTTATACTACAGTAAATATATTATTGTGAGGGACTACTGAGCGAGATTTACATGTGGGAGCGATGAATAAAATGAAAAAACATCCTGTTTAATAGTTTTGGAGCAGATATCTCTGTATGATACACATTCACCTCGTGTGTGTCCTCCTCCTGCAGGCCCACAGAGATGAGATCCAGCGCAAGTTTGACGCACTGAGGGACAGCTGCTCGGTAAGTGTGTGCTTATCTACACCACGATTTCCCACAATGCCCTGCGCTGCTCTGGAGGGTTGAATATGATGGTTCAGGCTTCAGAATTGAGCAGAAACCGTCCAGATCACTGACCCCAGATCAGGACAGACCTCTCCATCTGCAGTCTTCTCTGTCTCATGGGCTTGCGGTTTTAATTTAATTAAAAGAAGTCTAAATCTATTTACCATATGTTTTTAACCATGTCTTTTTCTAAGTCATCATAGTGAATCGGAATCTCTAAAACTGAATTTTGATGTCATGTAAAAATTAACTATACATTTTACAATCGAAAATATATTTGTTTCATTTAAAAAATTTATTCATTTTTCCATAGAAGTGACAAATGTGAAAAAGGCACACATTCTGCATTCTGACGCTTGTCGTCTTGAATCGATCATCCATATTAATATTTACAGACTGAGTGCTCTTGGCACTGTTGCTTTCTGTATAATTTTAAGTTTTAGTTACATTTATAGTTGCATCAATTATATATACATATATATAATACATTTAAATTTTATTTTAAATATGCATTATATATTTGCATGCATATTTAAATATTTACTGTAATATTTAATATAAATATTTATAAATATATAAATATAAATATTTATTAAATATTTAAACATACATGTTATTATTATTGTTTTTTATTAGATATAATTGTATATGTATTTAATTTAAATATATATATATATATATATATATATATATATATATATAAAGATAAATTATTATATTTGTATCTATAATATTCAAATATACACTATATATTTTGTATGCATATTTAAATATATACTGTAATATTTACATATACATATTACTATTATTATTTTTATTAAATGTTTCTTTCTCTCTCTCTCTCTCTCTCTCTCTCTCTATATATATATATATATATATATATAAATAGATATATATTAGTTTATATATATATATGTATAATTGTATATATATATATATATATATATATATATATTTATATTTGTATGTGTAATATTTAAATATATACTGTAATTTATAAATGTTTGTTTTTCTTTTATTATTTTTTTTATTACAGAAATGTGTGTGTATATATATATAAATATATGTATTTATAAATCTTGAAAAAAAAAGTATATACAGTTTAGAAATAACTAATGAAAAGTGCCTCTCGAGTTTAATTGTCTAAAGTCTTATAAGACATAACACTGTTTAGAATCGATTGAATTAGGTGTATACATCTCAGTCTCTATTGTGGTTGAAATCTTGTCAAACTGTTGTTTACGGAGCTGGTGGTCTCTGCAGATAGAGAGGAGGAGTGCTGAATGAGGAGTGGTTGTGTGTTTGATGCAGGTGATCACAGATCTGGAGGAGCAGCTGACGCAGCTGACCCAGGAGAACGCCGAGCTGAACCAGCAGAACTTCTATCTGTCCAAGCAGCTGGACGAGCTGACGCTGGAGAGCGAGGAGCGACTGCAGCTCAGTCAGGACGTGGACCGTCTGCGCAGAGAGGTGGCCGACCGAGAGATGCTCCTCAACAACCAGAAACAGGTGCGCAAACACGTCTGCTCTTCATCTGGACACTCAAACCTCTTCAGATGAACCCAGAGCCTTTACCCTCACAGCTCTTCAACAGTGGAGCTGCATCTGTTTCTGCTTGCTTTTAGTTCGTCTCTGTTCACTTCCCATTCAACACAGTTCAAAGCAGTTAAATAGGGTCCTGTGAAATCCCTTTTTCTTTCTTTTTTCAAATTCCGATTGTTTTTAATTCCATTTATGGTGTGCATTATTAAAGTTTAATTTAACCACTAAAACAGTGTCCAAAATTAAATAAATAAATAAAAATAAATAAATTAAAAAAACAAACAAAAAAAAAACATTTTGATTTAGTGGTTAAATTAAAGTTAAAAAAAAAATCATGTTTTGAAATAGTGAAACTTGTACAATTTAATAGCTAGTTATTAAAAGTTACAAATATATATATATATATTGGGGACCTATGAAATGCCCCCCCCACCTTCCCCAAATTCCATTTAATTGTTTTAAAAAGCTTGTCTTGAAATCGTGAAACTTGTACGTTTTAGCATCATGCTATAAAAAAGAGTTTTGTTAGTCAATCAATCAATCACCTTTATTTATATAGCACTTTAAACAAAATACATTGCGCCAAAGCACTGAACAACATTCATTTGGAAAACAGTGTCTCAATAATGCAAAATGATAGTTAAAGACAGTTCATCATTGAATACAGTGATGTCATCTCTGTTCAGTTGAAATAGTGTCTGTTTTAATTTGCAATCAAGTCAATGATATCGCTGTAGATGAAGTGACCCCAACTAAGCAAGCCAGAGGCGACAGCGGCAAGGAACCGAAACTCCATCGGTGACAGAATGGAGAAAAAAACCTTGGGAGAAACCAGGCTCAGTTGGGGTCAGTTCTCCTCTGACCAGACGAAACCAGTCGTTCAATTCCAGGCTGCAGCAAAGTCAGATTGTGCAGAAGAATCATCTGTTTCCTGTGGTCTTGTCCTGGTGCTCCTCTGAGACAAGGTCTTTACAGGGGATCTGTATCTGGGCTCTAGTTGTCCTGGTCTCCGCTGTCTTTCAGGGCAGTAGAGATCCTTTCTAGGTGCTGATCCACCATCTGGTCTGGATACGTACTGGATCCGGGTGACTGCAGTGACCCTCTGATCTGGACACAGACTGGATCTGGTGGCTACGGTGACCTCGGAACAAGAGAGAAACAGACAAATATTAGCGTAGATGCCATTCTTCTAATGATGTAGAAAGTACGGCGTTATGTGAAGTGTTCCGGTGCCAGTTTACCTAATTAATGCAGCCTAAAAATCCTTTAACGGATTTGGATATTAAAAGCATATTAGTATGTTATGTGTATGCCAGGTTAAAGAGATGGGTCTTTAATCTAGATTTAAACTGCAAGAGTGTGTCTGCCTCCCGAACAATGTTATGTAGGTTATTCCAGAGTTTAGGCGCCAAATAGGAAAAGGATCTGCCGCCCGCAGTTGATTTTGATATTCTAGGTATTATCAAATTGCCTGAGTTTTGAGAACGTAGCGGACGTAGAGGAGTATAATGTAAAAGGAGCTCATTCAAATACTGAGGTGCTAAACCATTCAGGGCTTTATAAGTAATAAGCAATATTTTAAAATCTATACGATGTTTGATAGGGAGCCAGTGCAGTGTGGACAGGACCGGGCTAATATGGTCATACTTCCTGGTTCTAGTAAGAACTCTTGCTGCTGCATTTTGGACTAGCTGTAGTTTGTTTACCAAGCGTGCAGAACAACCACCCAATAAAGCATTACAGTAGTCTAACCTTGAAGTCATAAATGCATGGATTAACATTTCTGCATTTGACATTGAGAGCATAGGCCGTAATTTAGATATATTTTTGAGATGGAAAAATGCAGTTTTACAAATGTTAGTGTGTATAAATGATAAAAAGCAATGGTGAAACGCTCATAAAGTGACTGTGGTGTTGTGTTTGCAGAACATCGAGACTCTGAAGACCACGTGCAGCATGCTGGAGGAGCAGGTGGAGGAGCTGGAGAGTCTGAACGATGAGCTGCTGGAGAAGGAGAGACAGTGGGAGAACTGGAGATCTGCTCTGGAGGACGAGAAGAGCCAGGCGGAGCGCAGGTCCAGAGACATGCAGAGACTGCTGGACAACGAGAAGCAGAACAGGTGCACACACACACACACACACACAGGAGGGCACTTCTCTACTTCCTGAACGCTTACGAGATAGATGTGTAGGTGCATGTGTTCTCATCCGCTGTGTTCCTCAGGTTGCGAGCGGACCAGCGCAGCTCAGAGTCTCGTCAGGCGGTGGAGCTGGCCGTCCGTGAACACAAGGCTGAGATCGTGGCTCTGCAGCAGGCGCTGAAAGAGCAGAGACGGAAAGCTGAGAGTCTGTCTGATACTGTGAGTGACTCCGGACTCCGTCTGCAATATCAATAATCATGCTACAGCTGATGATGTGGTGCTGTGTTCAGCTCAGTGACCTGGAGAAGAAGCACGCCGTGCTGGAGATGAACGCGAGGAGCCTTCAGCAGAAGCTGGAGACGGAGAGAGAACTCAAACAGAGACTCATGGAAGAGGTGAAGAACACACTTGTGTGTCTGTGTGGAGAACAGCTGGAGACTAATTACTCTCTAATAAACATATATGCAAACATTAATTTATTTATGCATTTATTTGACTTTAATTGTTCGCAAGTTATAATTGCAATCTAATGTAATGTAACATTACATATTATAATGTAATAAAATATATTAGAAAATAAAATCTGAAAATTGCAACAAATAGTATTAAAAGCATGCACGTATATCACATGCATTATATATGCAAAAAAATATAAATATGAATTTATTTATTTTGGCATGGACTTTAAATATTCTCACATGATAATTACAGACACTATATACTGTATATAAAGAGCAAAAATTATATTAAAAATGTCAGCTAATATAAGAGTGACAACAGAGCTGTCTTTGACACCGTGAGGGGTTTCTGTTATCACACAAGACTGTGTGTGTGTGTGTGTGTGTGTGTGTCAGCAAGGGAAGCTGCAGCAGCAGATGGACCTGCAGAAGACACACATCTTCAGACTGACACAGGGACTACAGGACGCACTGGACCAGACCGACCTGCTGAAGACTGAGAGAACCGACCTCGAGTACCAGCTGGAGAACATACAGGTGTCACCACACACACACACACATTTACACACACACACACTCACTTACACACACACACACACACACACACACACACACACACACACACACATTTACACTCACACACACTCATTCACTCACTTACACACACACACACACACACACACACTCATTTACTTACACTCACACACACTCAATCACTCACTTACACACACACACAAACACAAACACACTCACACACACATACACACACACACACACACACACTCACTTACACACACACACACACACACACACACACAAACACACTCACACACACACACATTTACACTCACACACACTCATTCACTCACTTACACACACACACAAACAAAAACACACTCACACACACACAGACACACACACACACACACACACACACACACACACACATTTACACTCACACACACTCATTCACTCACTTACACACACACACAAACACACACACACACACACACAAACACAAACACACTCACACACACACACAAACACACTCACACACACACACACACACTCACACACAGACACACACACTCACACACACACACACACACACACACACACAGACACACACACTCACGCACACACACACACACACACACACACACACTCACTTACACTCACACACACTCATTCACTCACTTACACACACACACACACACACACACACACATACACACACACACACACACACACACACACACTCATTTACTTACACTCACACACACTCATTCACTCACTTACACACACACACACACACACACACTCATTCTCTCACTTACACACACACACACACACACACACACACACACACACACACACACACACACACACACACACTCATTTACTTACACTCACACGCACTCATTCACTCACTTACGCACACACACACACACTCATTCACTCACTTACGCACACACACACACACTCATTCACTCACTTACGCACACACACACACACTCATTCACTCACTTACGCACACACACACACACTCATTCACTCACTTACGCACACACACACAGGTGGTCTCGCTGACCACCTCAAGAGACCATGTCACTATTCAAATTGTCACAATATGTTTCAGAATCATAAACCAATGTAACGTTACAGTTTTCAGGATAAGTATAAAAAAGCCCAAATGCAGAAATAATGATCATTTCCAAACAGGTTTCCTGAACACTCCTCCTCCTGTCTTTAATCAGTCAAAAGATAGCCCCGCCCCCAAACTCACATGATTGGTCGAATCAGAAGTAGGGCTGCTTGATTTAAAGCAAGAAATCATAAACAGTTAATATTTTAGTCACGATTATTTAACACTGTTAGGAGTGGGCAATTTGACCAAAAGCCTATAGAAGTCATATCTTGGAGTTATTATTAGTGTCAATGAGCAGCCTGCGTCTCAAACTCATCTGTGTCTTCCTGATCTTCCTCCTAATCTCTTCTCAGGCCGTCTACTCACACGAGAAAGTGAAGATGGAGGGAACCATCTCACAGCAGACCAAACTCATCGACTTCCTGCAGGCCAAGATGGACCAGCCCACCAAGAAGAAGAAGGTGAGAGAGAGAGAGAGAGAGAGAGAGAGAGAAGGATGCTAAACACCTCCCACAGTCCTGTAAAACTGGGATATATCAGGAAAACAGGATGGAAATCTCTGTAGTCCAAATACAGAACCAGGAAAAACTGTCATTAATAAATGAGAACCAATAATAACGTCTCGGTTACGTATTGTAACCCTCGTTCCCTGAAGGAGGGAATGGAGAAGCAATGCCGGTGACCGACGAATATGGGATATTGCTTCGATAGACCAATCTACTTCAAGTGTAAACTAAACAAGCCAATGCCAATGCACATTGGCATGCAGTTATTGCATCCAGCTGCCGCTGATCACTGCGTGAGTATAAGAGGGCAGCAGGTGCAATGCATACCAGCTTTTCGCTTCGGAGCCGAGCCGGAGACCCGGCAGCTCAGCGGTGGTACAGCAACCATGGCGACGGGACGTGGCATCTCCGTTCCCTCCTTCAGGGAATGAGGGTTACCATATGTAACTGAGACGTTCCCTTTCAGTTGGTCACTCTCGACGCCACGTCGGTGACCCAGGAATATGGGATCCCTATCAAAGCGCCATGGGTGCTGCCCCTTACAGTGCCCTGTGCGAGCCGCCTTCGCCCCTATTAGGTGTAGGCCGGGGCTCGGAACAATTAGCTCCACTCACCGTTGTCAAAGCACTACCTCACTGGGTGAGATTGGATAACACTGGGAAAACGTACCCGGTCCGCTTGGAGCCGGGATGCTGCGGAAGCCCCATCCTTCCTGAAGGAGGTCTCGGAGGCAAATACACATATAGCATCCATTTAGGAGTATAAGGAGTGATTTGAGGTGATTAAAACCCTCTTGGGAAGGGAGAAGTCTGCCGGGGAAACACGGGCTATAAGGCTATACCGTGGACTATACACATATGAGTACCGCTTAGGTCTCAATATGGAACCCACCCTTCCATGGTTCTCACGGATTCATCATGAAGGCCTGGCGCCGGACGTTCCCCCGCGTCCAGGTTTAGGCTTAGGGTGATGGAGGATCTCAACAGGGTCTACAGTGCGGACACTCTGGAGTGGTTTAAGCAAGCCGACATTAACCGGGGCCTCTCAGTGCCACTACCCGTTTGAGGTGAGGATGCAACGCCCACGAGGATGCAACACTTCTAGTTGAGTGAGCTCGTAACGTGAACGGGCAGGGCGCATCCTGAACCGCTTCCAGAAACGCACAGGTGAAACGGCATCCTTATAAGGACGATCCGTCGTCTTTATAAAGGCGCACCCGTGAAGCTCTTTTAGAGAAATTTGCTCTTTAGAAAATGCTCTTTTAGCGCTGAGGCGCACAGGGGAATTGGCCGCTTGCAACACGACAGGGGTAGTGCAACCTGAAGTGTGCAATCCACTCGACACATTCTGTGATTCACACAGAAACAGATGATTGAAATAGTAATAATGTAAAAAAAAAAACTGTTTGTATAAAGTAAATGCAGCCTCGTGGAAACTTCTTTCCAAATATTAAAATAATAAACAATAAATAAATATTGTCTGTGAGATTTCTATCAAAAAGTTATTTTTGTTTTTAAATTTCAGATTTATTTTTTGGGGGAGAAACATTTATTTTAATTCTATTCTCATTTTTTATTTAACTTAAACCTGGTTTTCCCATGAAAACAGTGTTTAAAAAATTAACACATATAAAGAAATTAGCCATTTAATATATAAACTATCAAACTGAAACACTTAATAAAAAAATATGATATTTGAGCACCCTTGAGCACAAAACCTGTCTATTGTCAATTTTCGAAATTGAGATTTATAGATCATCTGAAAGCTGATTAAATCATCTTTTCATTGATGTGTGGTTTGTTAGGAGGACAATACTTGAAAATCATCTTTAAAGTTGTTTAAAATGAATTCTTAGCAATGCATATTTCTTATCAAAAATGAAGTTTTTATATATATTTACGTTAGGACATTTACAAAATGTCTTCATGGAACATGATCCTTATTTAATACTTAATGTGTGTGTGTGTCTCTGTGTGTGTGTATGTGTGTGTGTGTCTCTGTGTGTGTGTGTGTGTGTCTGTCTGTCTGTGTGTGTGTGTGTGTGTGTCTCTGTGTGTGTGTGTGTGTGTGTCTGTCTGTCTGTGTGTGTGTGTGTGTTTGTCTCTCTGTGTGTGTCTCTGTGTGTGTGTGTGTTTGTCTCTGTGTGTGTGTGTGTGTGTGTGTGTGTGTCTGTGTGTGTGTGTGTGGTCTGTGTGTCTGTCTCTGTGTGTCTGTGTGTGTGTCTGTCTCTGTGTGTCTGTCTGTCTCTGTGTGTCTGTGTGTGTGTGTGTGTGTCTGTCTGTCTCTGTGTGTGTGTGTGTCTGTCTGTCTGTCTCTGTGTGTCTGTGTGTGTGTCTGTGTGTGTGTCTGTCTCTGTGTGTGTGTGTGTCTGTCTGTCTCTGTGTGTGTGTGTGTCTGTCTGTCTGTTTCTGTGTGTGTGTGTGTCTGTCTGTCTCTCTGTGTGTGTGTGTGTGTGTCTGTCTGTCTGTCTCTGTGTGTGTGTGTGTGTGTGTCTGTCTCTCTGTGTGTGTGTGTGTGTGTGTGTGTGTGTGTCTGTCTGTCTCTGTGTGTGTGTGTGTGTGTCTCTCTGTGTGTGTGTGTTCAGGGTATATTCGGGCGGCGGCGTGAGGAGGTGGGTGTCACTGCTAACAGTGCTGCATTGGTCTCGTCTCAGTCCTCTGTTCCTCTGCCGTACGGAGACATGAAAGCGGCGCTGGAGAAGGAGCGCGGTCGCTGCTCAGAGCTGGAGGAGGCGCTGCAGAAGATGAGGATCGAGCTGCGCTCCTTACGAGACGAGGGTGAGTCTTCAGTGCGCCTCATCTCCTCGTGTGACCCTCACACTGTAGCTGAGGCTCTTCTCTGTCTCTCAGCGGCTCATTTTAAAGCGCAGGAGCACATGGCTCCGTCCACGCCGGCCTCGGTCCGTCAGAAGATCCACATGTCGGCCATCGTGAAGTCTCCGGAGCGCCAGCCCAATCCCAGCAGCCTCCTGAACCCGTCCAGCTCGGCCCGCCGCAAGGAGAGCTCCACGCCGGAGGGTCAGTCCTCACACACACACACACACACACACACCGTCACTGAGACTGACCTGACAATACACACTTGTCAGATCATTTCTTGATTATATCAGACTGGAGAGTGCTATTCATTCTGCTGATCTTACTGTGAACAAATGAACCCATGCACAACAGAATCAAGATCATATTCCACTCCTAAAAAAAAAAAAAAAAAATATATATATATATATATATATATATATATATATATATATATATATATATACATTAAAATTATTTTCATATTTTTAGGACCATCAACAGTCTTTGCATTGTGACATTTTCATGAATATTAAACATATTTAATCTAAATTCTCATTAGTGTTATTCAGTAATGGTAATGTTTAATTAAGATATATATACATACATGTTTAAATGCATGTATAGAAACAATTTTAAGAATTAAAGAATTAACATAAAAATGATATATATGTATATCCAAGTTAATTAATTTACATATTAAATAAAAATCTTGTGTGTAATTGTTAAATCATTTTTCCGCCTTTATTTAGATTCTAATGTGAAAAATCATTGTATTACTCAAATGAATGCATTGCAATAGAATTAACTCACGAGCGAGTTAAATATATATTTTGTGTGCATAATGCTGGAATGCAAACAAAAATGAAATTAAACTTAATAAATAGGGTTAATGTAGATTTTATTTAGACTGTACATATATATTTATTCTTCTTTCTTGTGGTTTTGGGGTGAAATGAAAGTGTTTCTGAGGTCGTGTGAATGCAGTCTGACAGATGAATGAATGAAAAGAAATATCTGAGTGGTGTTTTCTCTCTCTCTCTGCTTCTGTCTCATGTTTCTGTCGATGTCGTCTTGATCTCTTGCTTGCTTTCTGCGTCCGGCTCCATCAAATCTGAGAGCTGTTCCTCTGCTGCTCTTTCAGAGAAGAGGAGGGTGACGTTTGAAAGTAAGTGTCTCTCTCTCTCCGTCTCTGTTTCTGTCTCTCTCTCTCTCTCTCTCTCTCTCTCCGTCTCTGTTTCTGTCGCTCTGAGATCAGCATGTGGTTCAGGGCTGTGCGCTGATGGAGAGGAAACACACTACAGTCTTGTGGGCCGTTCACACAGAACACATTTCGACACAGACAGTGGGAATCACTTCTAACTTGAGCTCTGTGTTTTTAAAACCTGTCATTTAGGTTTTAAAAACTCTCTCTCGTCTCACAGCTGAGTTTCTGCTCTCCTCTCATCTCAGACCTGCATGTGATGGCTCAGAGCTGGACTGTGATGAGTTTTGTTGTGGGCTGATTTGTCTTTGAGGATGATGACTAACCAGCTCTCTCTCTGTCTGTAGAGTACGGGCGGCGCGTGAAGGAGCGAACGCATCACAACATCCCGCATCGCTTCACCGTGGGACTGAACATGAGAGCGGCCAAGTGTGCCGTCTGCCTGGACACGGTTCACTTCGGCCGACAGGCTGCCACCTGTCTGGGTACACACACACACACACACACACACACACACACACACACACACACACACACACACACATACACCACCTTTCAAAAGTCTGGAGTTGGTAAGAT